>NC_056735.1:252993129-253237881 GCF_019279795.1 Protopterus annectens | reverse complement strand
TTTTTTCCATTATTAATGACACATTTCTATCAGGACGTACACATTTATATTATTTTCTATTATTAATGACACGGTTATATCATGCTCTACCAGTTTATATTATTTTCCATCATTAATGACACAGTTATGTCATGCTGTACCAGTTTATATTATTTTCCATTATTAATGAGTCAGTTACATCATATTGTACCAGTTTATATTATTTTCCATCATTAATGACACAGTTATGTCATGCTGTACCAGTTTATATTATTTTCCATCATTAATGGCACAGTTATGTCATGCTGTACCAGTTTATATTATTTCCCATTATTATTGAGACAGTTACATCATACCGTACCAATTTATATTATTTCCCATCATTAATGGCACAGTTATGTCGTGCTGTACCAATTATATTATTTTCCATTATTAATGAGACATTTACATCATACTGTTTCAATTTATAGATGTTCTTCGTTTTCCATTGCTGCAGTCCTTACTATTGGGTATAGTCCGCATCCAGTCGGCCCGAATACCAGAGTATAAGGCTGATCGTCAGGGCATTAGACTGACGCCAGTACGCCAGGGTACTCACGCGCATGACCGCGCCATATCCTCATCTTTTTGCGCGTGGTCCGATGCAGAAGCAGTTTTGCGAGTACAGGTTGGGCGCTCTGAAATATTTCCAAACGGAGTTTCAGACCGAATCATAGTTGGCTGGCACTCGTTAGGGAACATTTTGGTTTTTTCTTGCCTCAGTATTTAACCGGATGTCAGAAAAAGTGAATAACTGTATTTCTTGTGGGAAACAAATACCTCATAGGGATTACCATACATTGTGTATACCTTGTTTAGGGCCTGAGCACGACGTTGTTGGTTGCCGCTCTTGTGCTAGGTTTAACAAACGCACTATTAAGAGGAGGTTAGACTGTGCCAGATTAGTGTTTGGGAAGCGTTGCAATTATAAAATGGATGAACCGGCAGTCCCGGACGTCGGTTCTTTAGGAGGCTCAGTGGAGCCAGAGGTTTTGCCAGGAGTTTCTATGGAGTCTCAGGCAGAAACTTTACTGTTACAGGATGTACCCTCTCAGGAGGCAGGCCAGGCTGAGGGGGCTTCTCAGGTAACTATTCTTCCCTCTCTTCCCAAAGTAGTTAGAGCTTCTCCTTCTGTTGCCAAAACTTCTTTTAGAGGTAGGCCAAGTTCAGCTTCAATAGGGGCTTCTCCTAGCATTTCGGGTTCTGTACCTAAGAAACATATGCTTAAAATGGCAGAAGATTTGATTACTATGATTAGAGGTTCTATGGGCCCTCCTGATAAGAGGCCTAGGGTGGAACCAGAGTTTGACGGTTTTGAACAGGGTTCAGGGGCTTCTGAGTCTTCTGCGGAAGATTTGCAGGAGTATCCTCATTATTCTGATTCTGATGTGGATGATGCCACTCCTTGCTTCTCCTCCTGAGGATTTTTTTTCAGAGACTCTGCATTCCATGAGGGAGCACTTTAAATGGGAAGGCCAGGATTACTCTGATTCCAGGAAGAGGCTTAGGGAATTCTTGTTTTTACCCCAGCATAGGCCCTTAGCTATACCTCCTGTGTTGAATGTGGTGGAAGATGTTTTTGCAGAGGCTTCCTGATCCCTCATTCTTTGCCTCCTCCTCCTGTTAATCCTCAGAGGTACTATAGGTGCCCGAAGCTCATAAGTATTTGTTTAAGAGTCCTAGGGCGGACCCAGAACTGTTTCTCAGGGGCCTAAAGGTGTTAAGGCCTCTGTGGTAAAAAATCCTGTTCCCACTGACAAAGAGGCAATGGCGTTGGATAGGTGGGGTAAGAAAGTGTATACTTCTTCCACTCTAGCCATGAGAGCGTTGAATTGTCAGTTTCACATGCTGAAATATCAAAATTATCTCCTTTCACAATTTAAATCTAAGGTGGATGCTTTGGCGGAAGGTATTGATTGTAAAGAATTGCTGGATTTAGTTTATGTGTCTGAACAAGTGGGCAAGCATTCTTTGCAATGTGGTTTTGATGCTGTGCAGGCCTCCTCGAGGGTGGCTGCCACTAGTTCTGTTCTTCGCAGGCATGCCTGGTTGAGGGATCAAAATTTGGCTGAGCATGTTAAGACAAAGATTTTGGATGCTCCTTTACAGTCTGATGTGTTGTTTGGTTCACCTGTGGAAGCAGTTTTAAAGAAAATGGAGGACAAAGCTAAGTCTATGCAAACTGTTAAAGATTTTTGCAGGTACAGCCACCGAAGTTTAGTAGAAATTGGCCTGCTAAGGGTGGACATATCCTGCTTATGATTCCCAGTCTAGGGTAGGTCTAGACGTGGTGAGGCAGGGCTCAAGGTTCTTTTAGGCCTAGAACAGGAGTTCACCTGCTCAGACTTCTGGTGAGGGCAGGGTCAGTCCTTTCGTAAACAGACCCAATGACCTGCCTTTTCAGCTGCCAGTAGATTCTCGCCTGGCAGCTCCTTTGGGAGGACGACTGTCTCTTTCAAAGAAAATTGGGATTTAATTACTCAAGACAGATGGGTGTTGGACATCATTCACCACGGTTACAGATTTTATTTCCATACAATGCCCCTTTCAAAGGCATGCCAGACGTTCCTCCTCCACAAAGAAAAGAGGCTCACAAGCAAGTTTCTCAGTTAATCCAAATGGGGCCATTCAGCCAGTCCCTGTATCAGAAAGGGGCCTAGGATTTTATTCTCGCATGTTCCTAGTACCAAAGAAGGGAACACGTGGAGACCGATTTTGATTTATCTCTCCTCAACACTTATCTGGACATTCCCAAGTTCAAGATGTTGGCGTTACAACAGCTTTTACCTGCTGGGCAAAGATCACTGGATGGTAACTTTAGATCTCAGGAAGCTTACCTTCATGTGCCTATCAGGCTAAGTTACAGGAAGTATCTGCGGTTTGAGCTGGAGATTCTCATTATCAGTTCTCTGCATTGCCCTTTGGCTTATCTACTGCACCCAGAGTATTCACAAAGGTTCTGGCTCCAGTGATAGCTTACTTCAGGCTACAAGGAATTCAAATCTATCCTTATTTAGACGACTGCCTGATTCTGGCTCAAGAAAAGGAAGACCTTCTACAGCATCTGGAATATGTTATAGCAGTGCTAAGATGCCTAGGGTATTCTGTGAACGAAATAAAGTCCAGTCTAGTACCCTCTCAAGACATGTGCTTTCTGGGTGTGAGACTGAATACAGCAGCCCAGATGGCCTTTTTAACCCCGGACAAACAAAAGAGTCTATCACTTTACTTCCATCAACTATCTCATCAGTCCGTGCTGACTGCAAAGACAGTCCTTCAAGCATTAGGGTTCATGGCATCTTGTATTCTGGTGCTTCCCAATGCCAAACTGCATATGAGGAAGTTACAATGGTATCTCAAAAATGTATGGACACAGCACTGCCAGGATTTAGACACTGTCATTCAAATAATACCTTGCCTTCAAAGAGAATTTTTGTGGTGGGCTCAGGAATGTCACCTAAACAAGGACTCTGTGACCCGGCCAGAGGCGAGTCAGATTTTAACGACAGATGCCTCGGACATTGCTTGGGGAGCTCATCTAAATGGAAAGTGGATACAAGACAAGTGGCCTGCCAGACTACAGCATCTACATATCAACATGAAGGAGATGTTAGCAGTCCAGTTCGCATTACTGGCTTTCAAGGAGTTACTTCTTCCAGGGCAGGTGTTGATTCTAACAGACAACACAACTGTCATGTGGTACATCAACAAACAAGGGGGAACACATTCTTATCCTCTATGCAGGCAAGCAATGATTTTATGGGAGACTCGGCTACGCTTGCACCTAACTCTTCAGGCAAGGTTTCTGCCAGGAGCACAGAACTCCTTAGCAGATGTGTTAAGCAGACAAACCATGGATCCCCATGAGTGGAAACTGGATCTTCATGTATTTCAGAAATTGACAGTGTCATGGGGAACTCCAGACATAGATCTGTTCGCTTCTCCACTAAACCACCAGCTGCCACAGTTTTGCACAAAGGGGTTTCATCACACAGCTTGGAAAGTGGATGCTCTGTCTTTCAGTTGGACAAACCTTCATGTGTATGCCTTTCCACCTCTGCCTCTTCTTCCAAAGGTACTGTTAAAGGTCAGACAGGACAGGCCAAGGATGATTTTGATAGCTCCAGATTGGCCTCGCAACACTGGTACCCACTACCACGAGTCTGGTAAAGAAGCCTCCATGGCCTTTACCTTTGATTCCACATCTGTTATCCCAGAAGGACGGTCATCTGCTCAATGTCAAGCTTCACTCTCTTCATCTGACTGCCTGGCATATTCTGTGTTGAAACACAGCAGGTCTCAACTTCCTCAACAAGTTTTAAATGTGATTATGGAAGCTAGAAGACCTAGTACAAGGAAAGTGTATGCGAAAAAATGGAAGAGATTTTTATTTTGGGTAAAGCAAAGAATTTGAGATTTCTGAGCCTAATTTGGTATGGCTCTTCAATATCTTACTGAGTTACTGGACAAGGGTCTGTCCTTCTCTTCCATTAAGATTCATGCTGCAGCAATCTCAGCTCACTATGATTGTGACCCACCATTGTTTTCATCCTTTGTTCAAGCAGTTTCTTAGAGGGGCAAAGAATATAAGACCCCAATGAGCTCCTACTCCTGCTTGGGATCTCACTTTGTGTTGGAAAAACTTACTCTACAACCTTTTGAGCCTGCGGCTACTGCTGAATTGAAATATTTGTCATGGAAGACTGCTTTTTTGTTGGCTATTACTTCTGCAAGAAGGGTGTCTGAGTTGCAGGCCCTTATGGCAGTCGAGCCCTTTTTGATTTTCCATATGGATAGGGTATCATTACGTACTAATCCTTCCTTTATGCCTAAGGTGGTTTCTAGTGTGGCTTTAAACCAAACTATTCATTTGTCTACTTTTATGCAGACGCCGAAAATACAGGGGAAAAGATTTTGCATACTTTAGATGTACACAGGCAATTGCGTTATTACTTAAGCAGGACTAAGGATTTTAGGCAGTCTCAGCAGTTGTTTGTTTCTTTTGCTTTGAGTTCGCAGGGCAAGCCTGTGTCAAAACAAACTATTTCTAGGTGGATTGGCTTTTGCATTGCATTTTGTTATTCCCATCATGGCAAGGAGATTCCAGCTGGGATTAGGCCTCATTCCACTAGGGCTACTGCCACTTCAACAACATTTCTAAGGGGTGGCAACTAAGGATATTTTGGAAGCTACTTGGAGTTCAGTACATACTTCTCTAAGCATTATCACCTTCCTATCTACTCTAAGTCTAGGGCTGGTTTTGCCACAGCTGTTTTGCAAGGCATGTTGTCAGCTCCTGCTTCTTTATGATTTGCCAGCCTCCCTTACCTCTGCTTTGGGATTCTACCCAATAGTAAGGACTGCAGCAATGGAAAACGAAGAACATAGTACAGTTTTGTACCTACCATAAATGTAGATGTTCGAGGATTCCATTGCTGCAGTCCAATTTCTCCTCCCTCCTTCCCTCTGTGTTTAGGGGTGGTTGTGTAGGTGAATTTACATGCTTATATTTTTGTATATATTGTTCATGTTTTGGTGCAGGTATTTTGGGCCTTGTCTTTTTAGGGTCTTCTGACATCTGGGGCAAGAAAAGACTGAGGATATGACGCCGGTCATGCGCATTAGTACCCTGGCGTACTGACGTCAGTCTAATGCGCCTGACCGACGCCAGCCTTATACTCTGGTATTCGGGCCGACTGGATGCGGACTATACCCAATAGTAAGGACTGCAGCAATGGAATCCTCGAACATCTACATTTATGGTAGGTACAAAACTGTACTTTTTCCATTATTAATGACATATTTCTGTCAGGACATACACATTTATATTATTTTCTATTATTAATGAGACAGTTATGTCATGCTGTACCAATTTATATTATTTTCCATCATTAATGACACAGTTATGTCATGCTGTACCAGTTTATATTATTTTCCATCATTAATGGCACAGTTATGTCATGCTGTACCAATTTATATTATTTTCCATCATTAATGACACAGTTATGTCATGCTGTACCAGTTTATATTATTTTCTATAATTAATGACACAATTATGTCATGCTGTACTAGTTTATATTATTTTCTATAATTAATGACACAATTATGTCATGCTGTACTAGTTTATATTATTTTCTATTATTAATGAGACAGTTATGAGACACGCTGTACCAATTTATATTATTTTCCATCATTAATGACACAGTTATGTCATACTGTACCAGATTATATTATTTTCCATCATTAATGGCACAGTTATGTCATGCTGTACCAGTTTATATTTTCCATTATTAATGAGACAGTTACATTATACTGTATCAATTTACATTTTTCCATTATTAATGACACATTTCTGTCAGGACATTCACATTTATATTATTTTCTATTATTAATGAGACAGTTATGAGACACTCTGTACCAATTTATATTATTTTCCATCATTAATGACAGTTATGTCATACTGTACCAGTTTATATTATTTTCCATCATTAATGACACAGTTATGTCATACTGTACCAGATTATATTATTTTCCATCATTAATGGCACAGTTATGTCATGCTGTAACAGCTTATATTATTTTCCATCATTAATGACACTGTGATGTCATACTGTACCAATTTGTATTATTTTCTATAATTAATGACACAATTATGTCATGCTGTACTAGTTTATATTATTTTCCATCATTAATGACACAGTTATGTCATGCTGTACCAATTTATATTATTTTCCATCATTAATGACACAGTTATGTCATACTGTACCAGTTTATATTATTTTCCATAATTAATGACACAGTTATGTCATGCTGTACCAGTTTATATTATTTTCCATCATTAATGACACAGTTATGTCATGCTGTACCAATTTATATTATTTTCCATCATTAATGACACAGTTATGTCATACTGTACCAGTTTATATTATTTTCTATAATTAATGACACAATTATGTCATGCTGTACTAGTTTATATTATTTTCCATCATTAATGACACAGTTATGTCATGCTGTACCAATTTATATTATTTTCCATCATTAATGGCACAGTTATGTCATGCTGTACCAGTTTATATTATTTTCCATCATTAATGAGACAGTTATGTCATGCTGTACTAGTTTATATTATTTTCCATCATTAATGACACAGTTATGTCATACTGTACCAGATTATATTATTTTCCATCATTAATGGCACAGTTATGTCATGCTGTACCAATTTATATTATTTTCCATTATTAATGAGACAGTTACATCACACTGTATCAATTTATATTTTTCCATTATTAATGATACATTTCTGTCAGGATGTACACATTTATATTATTTTCTATTATTAATGACACAGTTATGTCATGCTGTACCAATTTATATTATTTTCCATCGTTAATGACACAGTTATGTCATGCTGTACCAGTTTATATTATTTTCCATCATTAATGACACAGTTATGTCATGCTGTACCAGTTTATATTATTTTCCATCATTAATGACACAGTTATGTCATGCTGTACTAGTTTATATTATTTTCCATCATTAATGACACAGTTATGTCATACTGTACCAGTTTATATTATTTTCCATCATTAATGGCACAGTTATGTCATACTGTACCAGTTTATATTATTTCCCATCATTAATGACACAGTTATGTCATGCTGTACCAATTTATATTTTCTATCATTAATGGCACAGTTATGTCATACTGTACCAGTTTATATTATTTTCCATCATTAATGACACAGTTATGTCATGCTGTACCAGTTTATATTATTTTCCATCATTAATGACACAGTTATGTCATGCTATACCAGATTATATTGTTTTCCATCATTAATGGCACAGTTATGTCATGCTGTAACAGTTTATATTATATTCCATCATTAATGAGACAGTTATGTCATGCTGTACCAATTTATATTATTTTCCATCATTAATGACACAGTTATGTCATGCTGTACCAATTTATATTATTTTCCATCATTAATGACACAGTTATGTCATGCTGTACCAGTTTATATTATTTTCCATCATTAATGACACAGTTATGTCATGCTGTACCAATTTATATTATTTTCCATCATTAATGACACAGTTATGTCATACTGTACCAGTTTATATTATTTTCCATCATTAATGACACAGTTATGTCATGCTGTACCAGTTTATATTATTTTCCATCATTAATGACACAGTTATGTCATACTATACCAGATTATATTATTTTCCATCATTAATGGCAGTTATGTCATGCTGAAACAGTTTATATTATTTTCCATCATTAATGGCATAGTTATGTCATGCTGTACCAGTTTATATTATTTTCCATTATTAATGAGACAGTTACATCATACTGTATCAATTTACATTTTTTTCCCATTATTAATGACACATTTCTGTCAGGATGTACACATTGATATTATTTTCCATCATTAATGACACATTTATGTCACGCTGTACCAATTTATATTATTTTCCATCATTAATGACACAGTTATGTCATGCTGTACCAGTTTATATTATTTTCCATCATTAATGACAGTTATGTCATGCTGTACCAATTTATATTATTTTCCATCATTA
The DNA here is from genome assembly GCF_019279795.1 of Protopterus annectens. Classification (NCBI taxonomy): domain Eukaryota; kingdom Metazoa; phylum Chordata; order Ceratodontiformes; family Protopteridae; genus Protopterus; species Protopterus annectens. Next base: position 253,229,280 of record NC_056735.1, on the reverse strand, counting down.
ATGACACAGTTATGTCATGCTGTACCAGTTTATATTATTTTCTATAATTAATGACACAATTATGTCATGCTGTACTAGTTTATATTATTTTCCATCATTAATGGCACAGTTATGTCATGCTGTAACAGTTTATATTTTTCATCATTAATGGCACAGTTATGTCATGCTGTAACAGTTTATATTATTTTCCATCATTAATGGCACAGTTATGTCATGCTGTACCAGTTTATATTATTTTCCATTATTAATGAGACAGTTACATCATACTGTATCAATTTATATTTTTCCATTATTAATGATACATTTCTGTCAGGATGTACACATTTATATTATTTTCTATTATTAATGAGACAGTTATGTCATGCTGTACCAATTTATATTATTTTCCATCATTAATGACACAGTTATGTCATACTGTACCAGATTATATTATTTTCCATCATTAATGGCACAGTTATGTCATGCTGTAACAGTTTATATTATTTTCCATCATTAATGGCACAGTTATGTCATGCTGTACCAGTTTATATTATTTTCTATAATTAATGACAAAATTATGTCATGCTGTAACAATTTATATTATTTCCTATCATTAATGACACAGTTATGTCATGCTGTACCAATTTATATTATTTTCCATCATTAATGACACAGTTATGTCATGCTGTACCAGTTTATATTATTTTCCATCATTAATGACATGGTTATGTCATGCTGTACCAATTTATATTATTTTTCATCATTAATGACACAGTTATGTCATACTGTACCAGTTTATATTATTTTCTATAATTAATGACACAATTATGTCATGCTGTACTAGTTTATATTATTTTCCATCATTAATGACACAGTTATGTCATGCTGTACCAATTTGTATTATTTTCCATCATTAATGGTACATTTATGTCATGCTGTATCAGTTTATATTATTTTCTATAATTAATGACACAATTATGTCATGCTGTACTAGTTTATATTATTTTCCATCATTAATGACACAGTTATGTCATACTGTACCAGATTATATTATTTTCCATCATTAATGGCACAGTTATGTCATGCTGTACCAGTTTATATTATTTTCCATTATTAATGAGACAGTTACATCATACTGTATCAATTTACATTTTTTCCATTATTAATGATACATTTCTGTCAGGACATACACATTTATATTGTTTTCTATTATTAATGAGACAGTTATGTCACGCTGTACCAATTTATATTATTTTCCATCATTAATGACACAGTTATGTCATACTGTACCAGTTTATATTATTTTCTATAATTAATGACACAATTATGTCATGCTGTACTAGTTTATATTATTTTCCATCATTAATGACACAGTTATGTCATGCTGTACCAATTTATATTATTTTCCATCATTAATGACACAGTTATGTCATACTGTACCAGTTTATATTATTTTCTATAATTAATGACAGTTATGTCATGTTGTACCAGATTATATTATTTTCCATCATTAATGACACAGTTATGTCATACTGTACCAGTTTATATTATTTTCTATAATTAATGACACAATTATGTCATGCTGTACTAGTTTATATTATTTTCCATCATTAGTGACATAGTTATGTCATACTGTTCAAATTTATATTATTTTCCATCATTAATGGCACAGTTATGTCATGCTGTACCAGTTTATATTATTTTCCATTATTAATGAGACATTTACATCATACTGTATCAATTTATATTTTTTCCATTATTAATGACACCTTTCTGTCAGGACGTACACCTTTATATTTTCCATCGTTAATGACAGTTATGTCATACTGTACCAGTTTATATTATTTCCCATTATTAATGAGACAGTTACATCATACCGTACCAATTTATATTATTTTCCATCATTAATGCACAGTTATGTCATGTAGTACCAATTTATATTATTTTCTATCATTAATGACACAGTTATGTCATGCTGTACCAATTTATATTATTTTCCATCATTAATGACACAGTTATATCATACTGTACCAGTTTATATTATTTTCCATTATTAATGAGACAGTTACATCATACTGTATCAATTTATATTTTTCCTTTATTAATGACACATTTCTGTCAGGATGTACCATTTATATTATTTTTATTATTAATGAGACAGTTATGTCATGTTGTACTAGTTTATATTATTTTCCATCATTAATGACACAGTTATGTCATACTGTACCAGATTATATTATTTTCCATCATTAATGGCACAGTTATGTCATACTGTACCAGTTTATATTATTTTTCATTATTAATGAGACAGTTGTGTCATCCTGTACCAATTTATATTTTCCATTATTAATGACACATTTCTGTCAGGATGTACACATTTATATTATTTTCTATTATTAATGAGACAGTTATGTCATGCTGTACCAGTTTATATTATTTTCCATCATTAATGACACAGTTATGTCATGCTGTACCAATTTATATTCTTTTTCATCATTAATGACACAGTTATGTCATACAGTACCAGTTTATATTATTTTCTATAATTAATGACACAGTTATGTCATGCTGTACTAGTTTATATTATTTTCCATCATTAATGACACAGTTATGTCATGCTGTACCAATTTATATTATTTTCCATCATTAATGACACAGTTATGTCATACTGTACCAGTTTATATTATTTTCTATAATTAATGACACAATTATGTCATGCTGTACTAGTTTATATTATTTTCCATCATTAATGACACAGTTATGTCATGCTGTAACATTTTATATTATTTTCCATCATTAATGGCACAGTTATGTCAACTGTACCAGTTTATATTATTTTCTATTATTAATGAGACAGTTACATCATACTGTATCAATTTACATTTTTCCATTATTAATGATACATTTCTGTCAGGACATACACATTTATATTGTTTTCTTTTATTAATGACACAGTTATGTCATATTGTACAATTTTATATTATTTTCTATAATTAATGACAGTTATGTCATGTTGCACCAGATTATATTATTTTCCATCATTAATGACACAGTTATGTGACGCTGTACCAATTTATATTATTTTCCATCATTAATGGCACATTTATGTCATGCTGTACCAGTTTATATTATTTCTTATAATTAATGACACAATTATGTCATGCTGTACTAGTTTATATTATTTCCCATCATTAATGACACAGTTATGTCATACTGTTCCAATTTATATTATTTTCCATCATTAATGACACAGTTATGTCATGCTGTACCAGATTATATTGTTTTCCATCATTAATGACACAGTTATGTCATGCTGTAACAGTTTATATTATTTTCCATTATTAATGAGACAGTTGCATCATACCGTACCAATTTATATTTTTTCCATTATTAATGACACATTTCTATCAGGACGTACACATTTATATTATTTTCTATTATTAATGACACGGTTATATCATGCTGTATCAGTTTATATTATTTTCCATCATTAATGACACAGTTATGTCATGCTGTACCAGTTTATATTATTTTCCATTATTAATGAGTCAGTTACATCATATTGTACCAGTTTATATTATTTTCCATCATTAATGACACAGTTATGTCATGCTGTACCAGTTTATATTAGTTTCCATCATTAATGGCACAGTTATGTCATGCTGTACCAGTTTATATTATTTCCCATTATTATTGAGACAGTTACATCATACCGTACCAATTTATATTATTTCCCATCATTAATGGCACAGTTATGTCATGCTGTACCAATTATATTATTTTCCATCATTAATGACACAGTTATATCATACTGTACCAGTTTATATTATTTTCCATTATTAATGAGACAGTTGCATCATACCGTACCAATTTATATTTTTTCCATTATTAATGACACATTTCTATCAGGACGTACACATTTATATTATTTTCTATTATTAATGACACGGTTATATCATGCTGTACCAGTTTATATTATTTTCCATCATTAATGACACAGTTATGTCATGCTGTACCAGTTTATATTATTTTCCATTATTAATGAGTCAGTTACATCATATTGTACCAGTTTATATTATTTTCCATCATTAATGGCACAGTTATGTCATGCTGTACCAGTTTATATTATTTTCCATCATTAATGGCACAGTTATGTCATGCTGTACCAGTTTATATTATTTTCCATTATTAATAAGACAGTTGTGTCATACTGTATCAATTTATATTTTTTCATTATTAATGACACATTTCTGTCAGGATGTACACATTTATATTTTCTATTAATGAGATAGTTATGCCATGCTGTACCAGTTTATATTATTTTCCATCATTAATGACACAGTTATATCATGCTGTACCAATTTATATTATTTTCCATTATTAATGAGACAGTTATGTCATGCTGTACCAATTTATATTATTTTCCATTATTAATGAGACATTTACATCATACTGTTTCAATTTATAGTTTTCCATTATTAATGACACATTTCTGTCAGGACATACACATTTATATTATTTTCTATTATTAATGAGACATTTATGTCATGCTCTACCAATTTATATTATTTTCCATCATTAGTGACACAGTTATGTCATGCTGTACCAGTTTATATTATTTTCCATCATTAATGACACAGTTATGTCATGCTGTACCAATTTATATTATTTTCCATCAGTAATGACACAGTGATGTCATACTGTACCAGTTTATATTATTTCCTATAATTAATGACACAGTTATGTCATGCTGTACCAGTTTATATTATTTTCCATCATTAATGGCACAGTTATGTCATGCTGTACCAATTTATATTATTTTCCATCATTAATGACACAGTTTTGTCATGCTGTACCAATTTATATTATTTTCCATCGTTAATGACACAGTTATGTCATGCTGTACCAATTTATTTTATTTTTCATCATTAATGACACACTTATGTCATGCTGTACCAGTTTATATTATTTTCTATAATTAATGACACAATTATGTCATGCTGTACTAGTTTATATTATTTTCCATCATTAATGACACAGTTATGTCATACTGTACAAATTTATATTATTTTCCATTATTAATGACACAGTTATGTCATACTGTACCAGATTATATTATTTTCCATCATTAATGGCATAGTTATGTCATGCTGTACCAGTTTATATTATTTTCTATTATTAATGAGACAGTAACATCATACTGTATCAATTTACATTTTTTCCATTATTGATACATTTCTGTCAGGACATACACATTTATATTGTTTTCTATTATTAATGAGACAGTTATGTCATGCTGTACCAATTTATATTATTTTCCATCATTAGTGACACATTTATGTCATACTGTACTAGTTTATATTATTTTCCATCATTAGTGACACAGTTATGTCATGCTGTACCAATTTGTTATTTTCCATCATTAATGACACAGTTATATCATGCTGTACCAGTTTGTTATTTTCCATCATTAATGACACAGTTATGTCATGCTGTACCAGTTTATATTATTTTCCATTATTAATGAGTCATTTACATCATACTGTACCAGTTTATATTATTTCCATCATTAATGACACAGTTATGTCATGCTGTACCAGTTTATATTATTTTCCATCATTAATGGCACAGTTATGTCATGCTGTAACAGTTTATATTATTTTCTATAATTAATGACACAATTATGTCATGCTGTACTAGTTTATATTGTTTTCCATCATTAGTGACACAGTTATGTCATGCTGTACCAATTTATGTTATTTTCCATCATTAATGGCACATTTATGTCATGCTGTACCAGTTTATATTATTTTCTATAATTTATGACACAATTATGTCATGCTGTACTAGTTTATATTATTTTCCATCATTAATGACACAGTTATGTCATACTGTTCCAATTTATATTATTTTCCATCATTAATGACACAGTTATGTCATACTGTACCAGTTTATATTATTTTCTATAATTAATGACACAATTATGTCATGCTGTACTAGTTTATATTATTTTCCATCATTAGTGACACAGTTATGTCATGCTGTACCAATTTATGTTATTTTCCATCATTAATGGCACATTTATGTCATGCTGTAGCAGTTTATATTATTTTCTATAATTTATGACACAATTATGTCATGCTGTACTAGTTTATATTATTTTCCATCATTAATGACACAGTTATGTCATACTGTACCAGATTATATTATTTTCCATCATTAATGGCATAGTTATGTCATGCTGTACCAGTTTATATTATTTTCCATTATTAATGAGACAGTAACATCATACTGTATCAATTTACATTTTTTCCATTATTAATGACACATTTTTGTCAGGACATACACATTTATATTGTTTTCTATTATTAATGAGACAGTTATGTCACACTGTACCAATTTATATTATTTTCCATCATTAATGACACAGTTATGTCATACTGTACCAGTTTATATTATGTTTTATAATTAATGGCACAGTTATGTCATGCTGTACCAGTTTATATTATTTTCCATCATTAATGACACAGTTATGTCATGCTGTACAAATTTATATTATTTTTCATCATTAATGACACAGTTATGTCATACTGTACCATTTTATATTATTTTCCATAATTAATGACACAATTATGTCATGCTGTACCAATTTATGTTATTTTCCATCATTAATGGCACATTTATGTCATGCTGTACCAGTTTATATTATTTTCTATAATTAATCACACAATTATGTCATGCTGTACTAGTTTATATTATTTTCCATCATTAATGACACAGTTATGTCCTACTGTACCAATTTATATTATTTTCCATCATTAATGGCACAGTTATTTCATGCTGTACCAGTTTGTATTATTTTCCATTATTAATGAGACCGTTACATCATACTGTATCAATTTATATTTTTTCCATTATTAATGACACATTTCTGTCAGGACGTACACATTTATATTATTTTCCATCATTAATGACAGTTATGTCATACTGTGCCAGTTAATATTATTTTTCATTATTAATGAGACAGTTACATCATACCGTACCAATTTATATTATTTTCCATCATTAATGACACAGTTATATCATACTGTACCAATTTATATTATTTTCCATCATTAATGACACAGTTATGTCATGATGTACCAATTTATATTATTTTCCATCATTAATGGCACAGTTATGTCATGCTGAACCAATTTATATTATTTTCCATCATTAATGACACTGTTATATCATACAGTACCAGTTTATATTATTTTCCATTATTAATGAGACAGTTACATGCTTGGGTGCCTTCTGTGCGGAGTCTGCATGTCCTCCCTGTGGTTGCGTGGGTTTTCTCCGGGTGCTCCAGTTTCCTCCCACATCCCAAAGACATGCTGTATGTGGATTGGACACTCTAAATTGGCCCTAAGTGTGAGTGTGTGCATTTGTGCCTTCTGTGGATGGTTGGGCACTGGGTTGGGAACTCGACATTGTAAAACTCTACTGCCAATCATGAGCAGACAGGTGATCCGTTGTGGCGATCCCTAACCGGGGAAAGCTGAAAGAAGAAGAAGAATGAGACAGTTACATCATACCGTACCAATTTATATTTTTTCCATTATTAATGACACATTTCTGTCAGGACATACACATTTATATTATTTTCTATTATTTATGAGACAGTTATGTCATGCTGTCCCAATTTATATTATTTTCCATCATTAATGACACGGTTACGTCATGCTGTACCAGTTTATATTATTTTCCATTATTAATGAGACAGTTATGTCAAGCTGTACCAATTTATATTATTTTCCATCATTAATGGTACAGTTATGTCACAATGTACCAATTTAAGTTAAAGTCCATCATTAATGACACATTTCGGTCTGGACGTACCTATTTATATTATCTTCCCTCATTAATGACACAGTTATGTCATGCTGTGCCAGTTTATATTATTTTCCATTATTAATAAGACAGTTGTGTCATACTGTACCAAGTTATATTTTTTCCATCATTAAATGAACAATTATGTCACAATTTACCAATTTATGTTAAATTCCCTCATTAATGACACATTTCTGTCAGGATGTACCAGTTTATATTATTTATATCATTAATGAGACAGATACGTCATACTATACCAGTTTATATTTTTCCATCATTAATGACACATTTCTTTCAGGACGTACCAATTTATCTTATTTTCCATAATTAATGACAGTTATGTCATGCTGTACTAGTTTATATTATTTTCCATAATTAATGAGATGGTTACGTCATACTGTACCAATTTATATTTTTTCATCATTAATGACACATTTCTGTCAGGATGTACCATTTTATATTATTTTCCATCATTAATGACACAGTTATCTCATGCTGTACCAGTTTATATTATTTTCCATTATTAATGAGGCAGTCATGTCATGCTGTACCAATTTATATTATTTTCCATCGTTAATGACACAGTTATGTCATACTGTACCAATTTATATTTTTTCCATTATTAATGACACTTCTGTCAGGATGTACCAATTTATATTATTTTCCATCATTAATGACAGTTATGTCATGCTGTACTAGTTTATATTATTTTCTATTATTAATGAGACAATTACGTCATACTGTACCAATTTATATTTTTTCATCATTAATGACACATTTCTGTCAGGATGTACCATTTTATATTATTTTCCATCAATAATGGCACAGTTATGTCATGCTGTACCAGTTTATATTATTTTCCATTATTAATGAGACAGTTATGTCATGCTGTACCAATTTATATTTTCCATCGTTAATGACACAGTTATGTCATGCTCTACCCGTTTATATTATTTTCCATTATTAATGAGAGTCATGTCATACTACCAATTTATATTTGTTCCATCATTAATGACACGGTTATGTCATAATGTACAATATTGAAAGCCTTATCAAGGTTTAGGTAGATAACACCTGCATCATAGCAAGTTTATGCAGTTTCATGCTGTCATTCCCTCTGCAACTTTAAAGCATTTTACGCCCAGCTCCAGCTGTAGTTCTCACAGTTCAAGCTACATTTTGAGATTATCTGGGGTTGTACTGAGTGCCCTTTTACTGTATGCTGAACATCTATATCACCTTGTCAGTCTGTCTCCAGATGCAGCAGACTAAACCTTACAGACAATCTAATTATCATTTCTTCTTTGGTTGTATCAATATGTGGGATACTTTTGAATTGCACTCTTTGGTCAGTGGTGACACTGACATTTTTCCATACACTACAGAGTTTGTTTGCCTGCATTCTACCTTGCACTGTATGAAAAATAAAAGAACTGATGTGCAATATATATATTAGCATATTTCCCATATGGCTGCAAGGGTGCTCATACCTTTTGGTAACAAAACTGTTTTGCAGGCCATATAAATACAATTTGCAAAATCCCACCAGCTAATATGTGAGTGCATGAGCTTTAACTCAACAACATTGAACACATTTAACCATAATAATAATTGTGAAGTGATTGGCTTTAAGATAATGGATGGAGCAAATGTACAGTGCTGCCTTGGACTTTGAGCAACACCAGCCACACCCAAATAAGGTTCCTACTGTATCCACTGCTGTAGAGAAAAGTTATAGCCACTCACTTTGTAATGTAATGTTTTACATATCTCAGTCTCAGCACAATGCCTGCAGGTGCTACCTTACCAGAGGTAACTGTTACATTACAGTAGGCTTACACTGAACACTAAATTTTGCTTACACTGAAGGAAAGTCATCACAAGTAGCTTGCTTTGAATTCAAGATTTAATGGAGGAAATATATGCAGCTGAGAAAACAAAAACATTTTGTACTGTTTCTTGACTATGAAAATACAGAAACAAACAAATGCATTCTGGGGGTCATGCTGCTCAATGCTAGAAGTCTAAATCTCAAGATGCACTCACTCAAAGCTCTCCTCAAAATGGAGAATGTCGACATCTGTGCTGTAATGGAGACCTGGTTTAAAGAGGCAGAAAGCACCCCTGCACTCCCAGGGTACAACTCATTTCATACCTTTTGGCCCCAGAATATGGCTGGAAGCCCCAAAGGCGGTGGTGTCTCCATATTCTTAAAGGATACGCATACCTCTAGACTGGTAGCCCAGCATAACGCATCTGAGATACTTCGCGTACAACTAACACTGGGTAGGACGGCGATGCAAGTCAATAGCCTGCTATGGAACTACAAACATGTCCCTAGACTCACTCCAAGTTCTTAAGCACCCTGGAATCTATCAAGGTCCAACCCAATACTCTCATACTGAGTGACTTCAACTAGCCTTCCATCAACTGGGAAAACTATTCAAGTACCAATGTACAGGCCCAACACTTTCTGGAATTTATCAATTCCAATTCCCTGGACCAGCTCATTCTGACCCCCACTAGAGGAAGCAATATCCTCAACCTGGTTATCATCAACATGGGAGACCATTGCTCCACACTTATAGTCAATTCCTCCCTGGTTAAATCTGACCACAAACTGGTCACCATGGAAATCTCCATCTCACCTACACCACTTGCTAAGGTGACCACCCTGAAAACTTCTCTAAAGCCAACTTTGGGCTCCAAAAACAGAGGTGGCTAACTTCTTGGCACCCATGCCAATGGAAAATAGCTGAATGACTGCCGAATCATACACCAATGCACTGTATGAGCATGTACATAAATGCATGGACCTTACCATACCAGATAGAACTGAGACGCACTCCTCCAAAAAATGGAAGCCATTCTGGTGGTCCCCAGCCAGCAATAAACTCTACAACAGAAGGAAGAAACTGTTGCATAAAAAGAAGTCACAAGACTGGAAAACCTCCCTTATCAGTTTAAACAAAAAGCTGAGATCCCTTATCAAATGCTCTAAAGCCAGCTATGAAGGCAGAATTGCGGCTGACACTAAAAACAACCACAAAGCCTTCTATAGCTATATCAAAAACCTCAAAGGCAATACCCACATTTGCTCTGAGTTATTGCACGATGGCACCTCCTATACTGAGCAAACAGATATAGCCAGCATACTGGCCGACAGATTCAGTGCCAACTTTACCCCCAGGGCCCTATCACAATACCAGAAGAAAGCTTGGTACTCCCCATTTCTGCGGCACACATAAAAGCTGCATTGTCCAAAGCCAAAAATACAGTATCCTTGGGACCTGTTAATATCCCTGGCTGCATCCTGCGTGAGCTACAAAATGAACTGGAACCACATCTGTGTGTCCTGTTCAATCACAGCCTTACCCAACCTATGTCCCTAACAAATGGTGCACTGGTACAGTCATCCTGCTCCATAAAGGAGGAGCAACTACAGACCATGGGAACTATCAAACCATTAGCCTGATGAATCTGGTATGCAAAGCTATGGAGTGCATCATCATGACCTGCTTAAAAAGATATAGGCAATCTCCAGACGCTTGACGCCACACAGTTTGGCTTTGTCAAGATGAGATCCTGCCTGTTGAACCTGGTTGACTTCTTTGAGGCAGCCACCAAGCCTGTGGAAGAGGGTAAGGCAGTGCATACAGCCTACCTTGACCTGGCCAAGGTCTTTGATACCATTCCTTACTCAGGTATCATTGATAAACTCACCAAACTAGGCATCAATCCTTACATCACTAGGTGGGTTGCAAATTGGCTCACAGACAGGACCCACAGAGTGAAAGTTGCACATTCCAATTCAGACTATCTACAAGTCATGAGTGGAGTCCCACAGGGCTCGGTCCTGGGCCCTCTCCTGTTTGGCATCTACTTCTCAGAAGTCCAGGCCAACACAGATTGACTTTTGCTGATGAAGTTCACTGATGACTGCAAGCTAGGAGTCATTATCAACTCCCCAAGTGATGCAGACATCCTATAAAAGGACCTCTCTGAGACCAGTGGCTGGTGTCGGAACCATGGCCTGAAGCTTAATGCCAAAAAATGCATTATCATCCCCTTTGGAAAAAACTCAGTTCCCATGAATTACCACATTGATAGGAGCACACTGAACACTGAAGGAGCCATAAGGGATCTGGGCCCCCAGGTTGACAGCCATCTCACCTTTGACCACCACATTGCCACTGTGGTCAGAAAGTCCTTCTATGTGGCACATCTTATAACCAAAGGTTTCGGATCCAGGAAGAAAGAGGTCATCTGTCACTACTCATCCCTCATTAGACCAATCATTGAATATAACACCCAGTTTGTAATGTACCTGACCAGACACCTACTGGAGAGGCCACAAAAGTACCTCACAAAAAGGATCTTAGGCCTTAAACACATATCCTACATGGACAGACTCAAGAAACTTCAGCTGTTCTCAGTCTCTTATCATCTACTTAGAGGTGAGATCTGCTTGTCTTACAAAGCCATGTCTGACCCAGCCCTACTTGAAATGCTACACCTAAAGAAATCCCAATCCCCTCGCGCCACACCCTCCAGAGATCACAAACTCATTACCACAATTAACAGAACATGTTGGAGGTGCATTATCATCCCCTTCAGCAAGGGTAATGTTTCTGCAAATTAACACATCAGTAGCAATACCCTAAGCACACAGTCAGTGGTGAGAGTTCTGGGAACACAGATTGACACAACTTGACAGTAACTTTAAGTATAACTGTCAAGGAAAATAGAAGTCAGCCAGAAAAATGTATTAGCAGCATCCAAAACATAACACACGTTAACCCAGGTTTTGTCCTCGTAGCAAGGACTTCTTCAGAACAATGAATAAAATCCAGTACACGTTTAAATAACCACCTTTACATCATTAATTGATGTCATTATTCAATAATATTAATTGAACAATTATCAATGCAATTAACTTAAAGGAGCCTCACTGCATCACATTAAATGAGGAATATAAACTTGATTTGTATATACTAATAAATTGAATCCACAAATATAATATATGTAAAATAAATAAATAAATATATATATATATATATATATATATATATATATATATATATATATATATTATAATAAATTTTACACAACCATGCAAGTAACATCAGACCTAAGTGGTTGTAACCGAACTGGATGCGGTATCCTAATACATTATATACACTGAAATCTATAAAAATACCTTATAAAATATTTATATATATAAATTAATGAACATTACATAAATAAACACAATAAATTCATCCTAAAATATGCCTTAACTTCGGTTACAACAACTTAGGTCTGATGTTACTTGCATGGTTGTGTAAAATTTATTATAATATATATATATATATATATATATATATATATATATATATATATATATATATATATATATATATATATATATATATATATATATTTATTTATTTTACATATATTAGATTTGTGGATTCAGTTTATTAGCATATACAAATCAAGTTTATATTCCTCATTTAATGTGATGCAGTGTGGCTCCTTTAAGTTAATTACATTGATTGTTCAATTAAGTATTATTGAATAATGACATCAATTAATGATGTAAAGTTGGTTATTTAAATGTGTACTGGATTTTATTCATTGTTCTGAAGAAGTCCTTACTATGAGGACAAAACCTGATTAACGTGTGTTTTTATGTTTTGGATGCTGCTAATAAATTTTTCTGGTTGACTTCTATTTTCCTTGACAGTTTTGGCTGTCTATTGGTTACAAGTCTGGAGTAACTTTAACTATGATCGCCATGTCTCCACATTGGTAAGAAGGATATTTTATATTGCTCATCTCATAAGTAAGGGCATTGCCTCCAGAAAAAAAAGAGGTTATAACCCCCCTGTACTCTTCCCTCATCAAGCCAATAATAGAGTACAATGCTCTCTTTGGGATCACTCGCTAAAGGAGCTTAACCTTGTATGTGACATCAATAGAACTTGCTGGAGAGACAGATTTGCCCCACCTTTGGAACAAGCTTCCTATTCATGTTAAACAAATCCCCTTGCTGGCCCTATTTAATAGCAATTTGGACAATTGGATGGGTAGCTGGAAATTCACCCGGGGGTTCCACCCAGTGTCCCTCTTGGACAGGGGAGATAGGTGCTGATTTTAGTGTTGCTTGAACCAGACACCCTTGGGAACATGGGTTGAACTTGGCTAGGCTTGTAAGGGCTCTGGGTCCATTAGCCTAGTAACCTCCTATGATCTATGACAGCAATAGCTAAATAGTCAGTCTTTATAAAAGTTGATGCTAACATTTATAATTCAGTTTTTGCAAATTACCCTTACTTATATTAATAAGTATCCAGCCATAAGCTTCTAAAATCTGAATACTGTAGCTCTTTAATTAAAGATGTTAAGGCAATGCTGTTTGAAAATAAGATATACAATTATTCATTTGCACAAATAAAATGTTTTGAGCAATAAATGGCATTATAAAAACAGTGACTATCAGCTAAGATAGGCTCTCTACAACAGAAGGAAGAAACTGTTGCAGAAAAAAATTAAGTTACAAGACTGGAAAACCTCCCTTATCAGTCTCAACAACAAACTGAGATCTCTTTTCAAATCCTCTAAAGCAGCTATGAAGGCAGAATTGCGGCTGACACCAAAAACAACCAAAAAGCCTTCTATAGCTATATCAAAAACTTCAAAGGCAATACCCAGATTTGCTCTGAGTTATTGCACGATGGCACCTCCTATACTGAACCAACAGATATAGCCAACATACTGGCCGACATATTCAGTGCCAACTTTACCCCCCCCCCCCAGAGCTCTATCACAATACCAGAAGAAAGCCTGGTACCCATTATTTCTGCAGCACAGGTAAAAGCTGCATTGTCCAAAGCCAAGAATATAACATCCATGGGACATGATAATATCTCTGGCTGCGTCCTACATGAGCTAAAAAATTAAGTGGCACTACATGTGTGTAGCCTGTTCAATCACAACCTTACCTCAGGCTATATTCCTAACAAATGGCACACTGCTACAGTCATACCACTCCATAAAGGGGGAGCAACTACAGACCCTGGGAACTATTGCCTCATTAGCCTGACGAGTTTGGTATGCAAAGCTGTGGAGCGCATCATCATGGACCTGCTTAACAAAGATATAGGCAATCTCCAGACTCTTGACCCCACACAGTTTGGCTTTGTCAAGGAGAGATCCTGCCTGTTGAACCTGGTTGACTTCTAGAAGGCAGTCACCAAGACTGTGGAAGAGGGTAAGGCAGTGCATACAGCTTACCTTTACCTGGCCAAGACCTTTGATACCATTCCACACTCAGGTATCATTGATAAACTCACCAAACTAGGCATCAATCCTTACATCACTAGGTGGGTTGCAAATTGGCTCACAAACAGGACCCACAGAGTGAAAGTTGTGCATTCCAAGTCAGACTGTTGACCAGTCACCAGTGGAGTCCCACAGGGCTCGGTCCTGAACCTTCTCATGTTTTGCATCTACATCTCAGAAAACAAGGCCAACACAGAAGGACTTTGGCTGACCAAGTTTGCTGATGACTGCAAACTAGGAGTCATTATCAACTCCCCAATTGATGCAGACATCCTACAAAATGGCCTCTCTGAGATCAGTGACTGGTGTCGGAACCATAGCCTGAAGCTTAACGCCAAAAAATGTGTTATCCCCTTTGGAAAAAACTTATTTCCCATGAATTACCACATTGATGGGAGCCCACTGAGCACTGAAGGGGCCATAAGACATCTGGCACCCAGGTCGACAGCCACCTCACCTTCCGCCATCACATTGCCACTGTGGTCAGAAAGTCCTTCTATGTGGCACATTTTATAACCAAAGGTTTCGCATCCAGGAAGAAAGAGGTCATCATCCCTCTCTACTCATCCCTCATTAGACCAGTCATGAAATGTAATGCCCTGTTTGTCATGTACCTGACCAGACACCTACAACAGCTGAAGATTCCACAAAAGTACCTCACAAAAAGGATCCTAGGCCTTAAACACATGTCCTACATGGATAGACTCAAGAAACTTCAGCTGTTCTCAGTCTCTTATCGTCTACTTAGAGGTGATATCTGCTTGATTTACAAAGCCATGTCTGACCCAGCCCTACTTGAAATGCTACACCTAAACAAATCCCAATCCCCCTGTGCCACATGCTCCAGAGATCACAACCTCATTACCACAATTAACAGAACATGCTGAAGGGACAGGTTCATCTCCCAAAGACTGCCCATACTCTGACATAAGCTTCCCATTCATGTCAAGAAGAGCACCTCACTGGCCTTTTTCAAGAGAAATCTTGACAAGTGGATGGATAACAGAAAGTTCACTCCAGGGATCATTCCAGTTGCCCTATTGGATAGGGGCACTGTGAACTAATATCTGGTGGCACGGTGCCTAGGCAGTTTTTTGGGGCTAGGTTTGTAAAGGCTCCAAAGCCATTAGCCTAGTACACACCTATAAACCTAACTGTTTTTAACACTGTTGACTGAAGATAACTGGACTCTGTTTATCTCTAGCTTAAGATCATTTAGCAGTTGCAGACAACCTATAGGCAAAGGCCATAGACAACAGCTCATGAATGCTGGAAGCAGGCAGTATTTTTTCTTTTCCATAGTCTGTGCATAAACTCAAACTTTGTAAAATACTTTGAGGAAAATGTAAACTACATTTGACTGACTTGAGCTACTAAGCTGAATAGCTTCACAGTGAACTTAGCAATTAGATCTCTAGGGAGGTGTCCAGGAATGAGACAACATTAGGAAATATTCAGTTAATACAAAGTCAAGTCAAAGTCAAAATCAAAGTAAACTTTATTGTCATTTAGATCTGCACATAGGGCAGCTAAACAAAATTATGTTGCTTCATTCCCAGTGCAAGAAACATTCATGCATACAGTTACTATTTACCAATACTAGGACATACACTTACAGACATTACATGTATAAAAAGGTGCCAGTTAGGGTATTGCACAAGTAGATATTGCACAAACCTGAATTTCACATTAACAGGTACCCGTGAAGCAGAAATATTGCATACAGTATTGCACATTCAAGTTTCAGGACAGATGAAGATTTGGATATTGCACTAAAGTATGCTATTAGTAGTTGTGATCTCAGAATGAATGGACATGAGAGTATGTCATTTACTGGATTAATTGAGAGAATATTCAGTGAATTGGCTGAAATAGCAGAATGGCTTCTGGTATGCCTGTTGTTAGAGTTCAGAAATCTGGTGGATAAGGGAAAAAAGCTTTTATTGAACCTGGAAGTCATACTTCCAGTCAAGCTGCGATAACATCTACCAGAGGAAAGCCGCGAGAACATACCACAAGCAGAGTGAGTATGGTCATTTATTACCTTTCTAGCTCTTCTAATACATTGAGATTCGTGTAAGTCATCTAAGGATGCCAGTGTAGAGCCAATGATTCTTTCCGCTGCTGTTATTACTCTTCAGAGAGCCTTCCTATCTGAGTCATTACAGTTCCCATACCAAACAATGATGTTTGTCAGTACTCTGTCAATGGTTCTCCTATAGAAGGCTTGGAGGATGGACTGTGCCAGGTTTGCTTTCCTCAGTTTCTGTAGGAAGTGCAAACATTGCTGCACTTTTTTGACAGTGTGGTTGGTGTGCACTGACTAAGACAGGTGCTCTGATATGTGTATACTCAGGAACTTAGTGCTCTTGACTCTTTCTACTGCTACTCCCTTGATTTCCAGAGGTTGATGTGCTCCCTGAAACCTCCTCTGAAGTACTCAAGCAGTTCTTTGGTCTTGCTGATGTTCATTGCTAGATTGTTGCTTTCACACGAGCCTAGCAGATGTTCCATTTCCATTCCTATATGCGGTTTCCACACCACTCTTGGCAAGACCTATGACTGTATTGTTGTCTGCAGAGATTGGTAATTCTGTTGGATTCA
This sequence comes from Protopterus annectens, assembly GCF_019279795.1. NCBI lineage: Eukaryota > Metazoa > Chordata > Ceratodontiformes > Protopteridae > Protopterus > Protopterus annectens. The sequence continues at coordinate 253,211,496 of NC_056735.1, read as the reverse complement.
TATCTGGCTACACAGTCATGTGTAAGCAAGGAGAATAGTAGAGGACTCAGGACACAGCCCTGTGGCACACCAGTGTTCAAGTTATGCATTTAGAGCTATTATTTCCCACATGTACCTTTTGGGGTCTGTCTGTGAGAAAGTCAAGTATCCAGTTGCACAAGGGGGTGTTGATGTCCATTTGGATTAGTTTTATCACTAGGTTCTGGGGATGACAGTATTAAAGGTGGAATTGAAATCGATGAATAACATTCTGACATAACAATCCTTATTTTCCAAGTGAGTCAAGGTTTCTTGAAGCGCTAAAGCAATGGCATCTGCTGTGCAGCAGCTTGACCTGTAGGCAAACTGCAGTGTATCTAGTGCTGCAGGTATGTTTGCTGAGATGTGGTCCTTGATCTGCCGCTCAAAGCACTTCATTACAGTTGATGTTAGTGCAACTGGGCGATAATCATTCAGACTTGCTGGTTGTGGTTTCTTGGGTAAGGGAATGATAGTCATGTTCTTAAAACATCTTGGTATGATGGCTAATCGCAGTGATGTATTGAAAATGTCTGTGAGTACCGATGCCAGTTGTGCAGCTCAGGCCCTGAGAACCCTTCCCATAATGTTATCTGGACCAGCTGCTTTCCTTTGGTTAACTCATCTCAAAGTTTTCAGTACATCAGCTGTGCAGAGGCATAGCACGTCCTCATACTGACCGACAGGTAGTTTATTTGCCACAGTTTTGCTGTCTGTGTCAAACCTGCTAAAGAAGTTGTTTAGTTTAAGAATGCTGTACTGTTGTCACACTGGGCGGATTCAGGTTTGTAGTCAGTTATGGCTTGTATGCCTTTCCATAGATGTCTAGAGTCCCTTTGGTTATTAAAGTAACCATGACTTTTTCTTCCATAGGTTCTCTTTGCCTCTTATATGCCTTTGTTTAGGTTGGCTCTGACCACTCTTAGGGCATCCTTGTCTTTAGATCTGAAAACTGCATTACATGCCTTTATAAGCTTGTACATCTCACTGGACAGCCATGGTTTTTAGTTTACATGTATGGTGATGTCTTTGGTAGTTGTCACATCGTTCACACATTTTGATATGTAGGCCATAACAGATTCTGTATATTCTTCCAGGTCTATTTGTTGTGGTTGCCTTCCTGAACTTCGACCAGTTCATACTCTCCAACTCTTGCAGTGCTGTGACCTCACCCTTAGGCCATAACCTTATTTGCTTCCTTGTTGGTTTTCATTATTTTAGCAGTGGTTTATATGCAGGAAACAACATATGGCAAGATTATCTGGGTTGCCCAGATTTGGATAAGGTGCTGCCTTATATACCAGTTTTATGTTGGTGAAAATCTTATCTAGTGTATTCTCCCCTCTAGTCATGAAGTTCACATGCTGATGGTAGTGGGGTAGTACTGATTTCAGGTTGGCTTGGTTAAAGTCACCTGCAATTACATGGACAACCTCTGGGTTCCTGTTCTGGAGTTCATTTATGGACTGGTAAAAAGTAGTAAGTGCTGCATTGGTTTTTGCACTGGGTGGAATGTAAACAGCTGTTATGTTCACTCCATTAAACTCTCTAGGCAAGTAATAGGGCCTGCATTTTACAGACAAAAAAATCAATATTCTCTGAGCAGTGTGAGGCGACCACTTTGCAGTTAATACAGCAGTTATTGTTCATGTATATACATACATTCCTTCCACAAGATTTGCCGCAGAGTGAATGAATTTTGTCAGCACAAAATAATGTCATTCCCGCAATATTTACTGTGCTGCCATTTATGTTGGAGTTAAGCCAAGTTTCAGCGAGCACAAATGAACTGTTTCTCACCTTAGTATGTGTAGAGAGTTCCAACCTCAAGTAGTCCATCTTACTCTCTAGAGAGCGTACATTAGCCAGCGGTGAGAAAGGAAGTGCAGGCCTGTGTGGATTAGCTTTCAGTCTGGTTGTAAATCTACTCTGGTGCCTCTTTTTCTTGATCTTGCACATCTTTTCCTTTTTATGTGTCTGCCGGGGTTGATGAATGTATGCTTAGTCAGATCTGTGCATTTTTGGCCATGTACATTACTTAAGACCAGATCACCTTTTCTGCAATAGATGATGAAGTCCTAATCCTTCATCCTGTGCTGGGTCAGAGGGTGAGATTCACATTCATGTGTTTCAAATTACTGGTACAGTAATCAGTGAATAATGGCACTATGTCAATATTTAAATCAGCAAAGCACAAAGAATCAATGATTTTAGAACTTCTTAGCCCAGGGCCAAAACCCCCACAGCAGTTTCACGCATCTGACATGGCATAAAATGAGTTGAAACCAGTGTAATTATGAGTGGAATGATTGTTATGTAAGTAAAGCCATGAATGGTACTGGAAATTTAGCAGGAAGATGTGAGCACAGGTCTGCATGGATATGTTGATGTTATCTCTGAGAACCTGTACTAAGCTGAGCTGAACTAGGTGCCTCTGGCCCATATCATAACTAAACTGTTTAAAGTTTCTTATACTTACTGTAAAAATTGTTCTTGTATGGTCACCCTTTTTGGGCTTTTATAAAGTTGGAAAAAGATGATGGGAAAGCTCAAACGTGGTGAGAGAGAAGAGAAGGGACACATGGGAGGATCCCATAAAAAGGATTGTGCAGGAAGAGGTGGGAGATGATGAGCAATTATGATTGTGGGGTTAGACCCCCCCCCACATTTTCAAATTATTTATTTATTTAAGAATGGAATTTAAGGATGGAGTTAGGGTAGAGGGTGTAGGATGGAGGATAAGGGAAGAGTCATGGAAGACAGAAACCTAAATGACAGACAAGACACACAAGAACACTATAGTGGACTGATGAGAGGACATGACATACAGACGGCATTTATAAACACAAAACTAAGGAGCCAGCAAAGCATGAACCAGTTACCCCTCAGACTGGAGGACCTTAATTATCCCCTCTGTGATGCACCTGGAGTGCAGATCCAAATGGTAATGGGTAAGAGGCTGTGACAGCTGTGCCCTGGCCCAGCAATCAAGGATCCTCAATCCTCACCACTAACACCAGAGAGAGCGGCTCATCCCAAAGGGCATCTTTGTGAACTCATACAAGCCAAAAGGAGTCAGAAAGGCTGACTTCTCTCTAGCATTGGGAGTCAAGGGCACCTGCCAGTAACCCTTGGTAAGATCAATGGTTGTAAGATATGTAGCCCCCACCCTAGCTGCTCTAGGGCCTCATCTGTCCTAGGCATGCGGTAAGCATCTGACTATTGTATTTCCTGTAATCAACACAGAACCTGATGCTGCCATCCTTCTTTGTCACCAGCACCACTGGGGAGGCGCAGGGACTGTTGGACTCTTGAATCACCCCTAGTTCCAACATCTCCTGTACCTCTTACCTCAGAGTCTGTCTGACACTCTCAAGCACCGTATAAGGGGCCTGCCTAATAGGCCTTTGGGGTTCTGTATCCAACTGGTGCTGCACCAGGTGGGTGCATTCTGGTTTCCCAGTGAACATGTCCCCAAATTCCTGCAACACTGCTCGGATTTCTCAAACCTGGGTAGGAGATATCTGCTGGGACATTGCTACCCCTTCCAACGAGGTGTCAGCCTGAGCCTCACTGAGGAGATCAGTCCCCAGATCTCCCTCAGACTCCTCCTGCAATCTGCTGCAAATGCTCAGCACAAGAGCCTCCCTATCATTGTAAGGTTTCATCATGTTAACATGGTACAATTTGTGCCCCTGCCATCTGCCTAGCAGGTCCACCATGTAGTCAGCATCACTTACCTTTCTTACCACCTTGTAGGGACCCTCCCAAGCTGCTTGCAGCTTGTTGTGTCTGAGAGGAATGAGAACCATTACCTGCTGCCCCACAGCATACTCTCTAGCTTGAGCATTCCTGTCATAACACACCTTTTTCTGTTGTTGAGCTTCTGCCAGGTTCTACTCGGCCAAGCCCATGAGTTCCCTGAGCCTTGTCCTGAGGTTTAGGATGTATGCCACAACAGACTCTTTGTGAGGTTCACACTCACCTTCCCGCTCATCTCAAATTAAATCTAGAGGTCCCCTCACCCAATGCCCATACAGCAACTCAAACGGTGAAAAACCTGTGGATTCCTGGGGAATCTCTCTGTAAGAAAACAACAGATGGGGCAAATATTTGTCCCACTCCCTCTTAAACTGATTTACAAATGCCCGTAGCATGGACTTGATTGTAGAGTTTAACCTCTCAACAAGACCATTAGTCTGGGGATGGTAGGGGGTGGTCTTCATGTGCTTCACCCCACAGGATTTCCACAGACAAGCCAGCAGGTCTTACATGAAATTGGCACCTCTGTCAGACAGTATTTCTAACAAAGCATTTGCCACCTTCTCTGCCACAATGGAGGACAAAGCCACTGCCTCAGAGTGTCTTGTAGCATAATCCACTACCACTAGGATATACTTTTTCCCTGTGGAACTTGGGGTACTCAGAGGCCCCACAATATCCATAGTTACCCTCTGAAATGGTTTCTCAATCACAGGCAAAGGCATCAAAGGATCTCTCACCTTGTTTCCTGCCTTGCCTACCTTTTGGCACTGCTCACAGGTCCTGCAGTACCCTGTTACATCTCTGGAAATTCCAGGCCAATAGAAGTTTTGCATAATATGCCTCTTTGTATGTTTTTTGCCCATATAACCTGCAAAGGGAATATCATGGGCTATGTCTAGAAATGCCAGATGGTAGGCTCTAGGTGCTACCAACTGCTCTACTCTCTCACCTTCTAGCCCTCCCTCAGGGGTCCACTCTCTGTACAGTAACCCTTTGTCCCAGTATACAGATTCCCCCTTCCCTTGAGAATCAGTTGCCTCCCTACCTACCTGCCTCAGGCCTTGCAATGTATGGTCTGAGAGCTAAGCCTGTCTCAACTCTCTCCTTGTAATCCTACCCATCTCCCCTTCCACAGGAAGTCTGGCATCCTCTGACAGTGGTGCCTCACTGTCAGCCTGGGTACTACTACTCACCTCTACCTTTGCAGTTACCCTGTCCAAGGGAACATCAGTACCCACAAGCAGCTGTGGCTCACTTTCAGTCTCACTGCTACAACGTAACTCACTCCTTGAAGTAACCACCTCACCAGTCCTGGCTGCAAGTATGCAGTCTGTCTGGGTCTCCCCCAGGCTACCAGACCCACATGCTTGAATCCTAGCCTCACTGCATGTAACTGCATAAGTACGTGGTACTACCTCATCCAAATCCTTCCCTCTCAGGACATCAGCAGGAAGGTAGTTCCATACCCCTGTTGTCTCAAGACAATCTACAATTGGCATTTTGTCTTTTCTACTTACTGGCTCCATCAGCTTTGGTTCCCCACCTTGCCTCCGTGGACACCTGTATGCCACATGGCCCCATTGGTTGCATTCAAAACATTTAACCCTAGCTCCTGGATGTGCACCTGGACTATGGCTTCCCCTGCTACTGGCAGATTCTATTGTGGAAGTCTGTGCTGCCCACCATGGGTCCGTTTAGACCCGTGAGCAGTCCTGGGGGTCCATTTCCTGTGCAGGCATGCCCTGCTGGCCAGGTATAGGTCTCCCTTCTTCCCAAACTCATCTGAAGTAGCATATTGTCTATCAACCAACCAGATCCTCATGTCCTCAAGCAAAGTGCTAAGGGGTTGTTCCCTCACCAAAAGGTCTACCAGCCCTTCAAAAGTGGTGACCTGACACCTACTCACCCAGCTATGAAAATAAGTGCTCCGCTCAGCAACCTATTCACATACATTTTTCATCTGCCTTGCGTCTATGCTCACACAACTTTTTCCTATGCATTTCAGGTGTTAGCTTAAAACATTCTAAAAGACATATTTTACAGCAATATAATCAAAGCAGACAGAGTCAGGTATTTTTTTACATAAAAGTTACAGCTTTCCCATGGAGTAAGGGGGTCAGGAACCATAGCCAGAGCCTTTGGTCGACACTATACTGTTTGCATACCCTCTCAAACATATGAATGAAACTATCAAAATTATCCCCATCTTTAAATTGCGGAAGAAATTTACTGACCTGTTGTGCTTCTGGGGTCCAGTTACTTCCTTCCCCATTACTTCCATGACTCTCGAGAACAGTCAACATTTCCCTCTCATGCCTCCTCTGACGCTCCTTTTCTTCGGCTTCTATCTCCAAACGCCTGGCCTCAAACTCAAGTCTCTTTAGCTCCAGCTGGATTTTTAAGTCCACTGCAGAAAGGTTGAGCTGTCCATTCTCCGAGGATATTGTATCTCCACTGCCAGTCTGATTGTCCTTCACAGAAAGGTTGAGCTGTCCATTCTCCAAGGATATTGTATTTCCACTGCCAGTCTGATTGTCCTCCTGGATGCTGTTTTTTGATGCAGCTGTAACCAAGGCTGCAATCAGGTCTGCCTTAGTCAGGTTTCCATGCATCAGTCCCCTAGCCTGGCACATCTCCACCAGCTGGCTCCTTGTCAGCTTTCCATACTCCTCTGCTGACATGCTGCCTGCTCACCCTGACTAACTAAGCTAACAAAAGAAATGAAACAATTGTGATCTGAACTCTGAGTATTCACTGTGTGGCTGTTTTTTAATACAAAACACCTTCAGAGATCACTGTACACAAGCTACAGGATTCACTCTATCCACACCACTACAAGACAATTAGTATGTGAAGTGGATTCCACCACTGCAAACCACAAATGTGATGGCCATGCCCTGGCCCAGCAATCAAGGAGCCTCAATTGTCACCACTAACACCAGAGAGGGTGTCTCATATAAGAGGAAAGGATAACATATATACACAGTAAAGTACAATTTCCCTTAAGTGCACACAGAGATCACAGTCAGTCTGGGGCTGGTTGCTCCCTTCCTCTCCAGGTCCCCAATAAGACTCCCCACTGGCACAGCTATAGGGTCCAGATCTCAGCCTAGCTGACAAGCTAACCTCCAGTACCTTCTCTGTCCAACTAGTGCTTCATGTCTCTGCCCAAGTAGCTGACACACACACACTTTGAGATGAGTACTTATACAACTTCACAGACACTCCTGGGAAAGGCTGACACAGATTCTCCAGCTGTGCCATATTACCCAGACTATACAGTAGTAATCACTGCCACCACCAGCTAATAATTATCAGCTACACAAAGGCCCTTAAAGGGGTGTCCAATTATTACTGTGCAATATTATTATCCAATTGGTAGTATAGCCCAGGGCTAAAACTATAGGAGTGGCTTAGACACTAAACTCTATCAATATGCAATGTACTCTAGAGATTAACTTATCTCTACATAAACCGGCCACAGTTGAAAAGGGTTTAAAAATATTTAATAATAAATACTAAAAACACAACACAATACTACTACACCACAGTGCTATTCAAGTGTTCAGAGATCACACAGAAACTTAAAATAATTCCGTACTACAGTTCTGACATAACAGAAAAACACTTAGTCTAATCTATATAGTCCTGGTTATTTTTACAAGAAAACATACTTCTAAAGTAATTTACCTAAGACACAGGCAGTGCTGATGAGGATAGTCAGACAAAAATGCTTAACAATCTCTGGTTCTCACTGTTTAAATTGAAACTCCAGTTCTGATAAACATTACATCATCATGTTCACCCTTCCTGGAGTTCACAGGCTACACATTAACTGCATTTACAAGCTTTTACACTTAGAGCAATAAAGGACATTCCATATGTAAATTCTGGTCATTAACTTTAGTCTTAAAACAATAGGCAATATGCTTACTCCAGACTCATTGACTCCAAATTCTAACTTCAAAGGAATAGACATAAAGTAATTTTAATTTCAAAGAACATTTGAAATGCTTGGCTTAGTTTTCCTTATAGCAGATGGCAATGTTGCCACAATCTTGAAGTTCACATTTTACAGTGTTTTCTTGCATTTAAGAAACAAGCCTGTATTTTACATTTATATTTACAAATGCCAGAATTATGTATCAAATTCTATCTGGTTAGGCTGGCAGTCTTCACCCATCTCTACCATTCTTTACAGAGGCCTCTAACGATTCAATGGTCAGAGCCAACCAGGTCATCGAGTCTTGTACCCCCTGACAGAGAGAATGTAATGGGTGCATGTGCATCTCTACAGCCCTCTCAACCACTGCCTCAGCCAGGCCACAAAGCTCATGGTATTCACAGCTTACCTGACTGCTGTACAGGGGAACCACAGAGGTACCACAGGGGTGGAAACACTACCCCACCACGTGAAGACATTCCTGGGTAGGCAGAGAGAAGTAATGAGTTCTTCCTCACCTATGAGATACGCAGATAAGCTGCCTCAGGACTTTTTAGACCGTTAGAGAAATGTAACTTAAATGGCAAAGAAAACAGAGAGTAAGAGAGATGGACACAAGAATTATTCTGAAGAAATTGTGTTTTATTTAATAACAGGAAATTAACCATTTATTCATTTAATTAGAAATTGCTATTAAACAATGTTACATATTTTGTACATAGGAATGGGATGACTGGATTCAGGCAACTGCTTCTTGATGGTACATTAATGCTTATTGTTTGCTATGAATTAATTACTTTATTTGTGAAATGAGTTGTCATAAACAATGTGAAATAATTTACTTCGTTAAATAGTGACAACTACTGCTTCAGTTAGAGGTAATGCTTTCACTATCAAAGTAGTCATTATTGGTATAGTACAGTTCCTCCTGATGGTCTCACTGTGATAACCTATCAAAGTGAAACTTGGTACTGCATCAATCAACTGTACTTTTTTAAAAAGGCATATATTTTTATATTTAATGTTATTTATTTTTAATATTTACAAATGTGTTGTACAAGCCTGGCCACTCAGCTGTTCACTGTTATATAGGATCTTCTCCAGAGCTGTAGAGATATGAGAGAAAGTAAGAGAAAAAGAAAGCTGCTTACTGATCCCATTTGAGTATGCATCATGGCTGAAAGCAATTCAGTATTTATTACCTGCGTTATATTTACTAATAAATTTTATAATTGATCTCAGCACCTTCCACCCCATTTCACAAAGCAGCCATGTGTCTCTTTCTGATGAGTTGCAGCTGGAAACATTTTTTGCAATACTATTAAGTCATGGTGATATATGCCTTTGCTTCAACCAGCAACATTCCTGAGTTGAAACACTCAGAGACACCAAATTGGTTATTGGTATGTTCATCTGCGTTTGAAAGGTATGCTACCATGGCTACCTCAGCAGGTAGCCAGTTTCAGGAAGACCACAATCTTGCAGGAATTGCTAACCTTGCAAACAATTTCAAAGTGGCCAGTCTAAGGTGCATTGAATTATTCACATCAGCAGTTGAGTGTGACTCTAACTGGCATTAGGTCTATACTATGGTAATTAATTAATTCTGCATGATATTCACCATGACGTAAAGCATTACAGTTTGTACAAATGCAGTCCTATTCAATATTATGCAGCGGAGATAATTTCTACGCAACTCTCCCCATCCCACAGGCTGGGTGTGGTGCCGCGTTATGCAACCGTTGCTGAACTGGAGAAAAGTTTTGGAAATCAACAACAATATTACCAATAGCAGTATACATGGTGTTGCAACATAATAGTAATAAATTTCAGAGTGTATTTTAAATTTTACTAATGACTAAGCATTAAACTTCATGAAGCTATTAATACATAACAATTATTACCACCATTAGAATGAATCTGTGTCACTGAACTGCAATGCTTAACAAATACAGTGTATGATTGTGACATGGCAGTAAGATTACCTTTTATATAATACCAGTCAAACATTGCATTTATACTGCCTTGACTAATGCATGAAGACAGAGTCCCAATGCACACAAATATGTGTATATTATCTATGAAGAAATAAATTACATGATATATATATATATATATATAAATACATACACACATATATATATCTAATCTATATATAAAATCTATATCTATATGTGTGTGTGTATATATATATATATATATACATATACATACATACATACATACACACATCTGTGCACACACTCAGATATATTTGCATATAAATATTAATATATATATATATATATATATATATATATATATATATATATATATATATATTATATATTTTAGATATATATATATATATATATATATATATATATATAAATACACACACATATAGATATATCGGTCTATACATGCATAAAAGTAAATACCAAAATATCAAGCTAATATATTACTTCATTGTAAAATAAATACAATACAGAACTTATTGTAGAACTCCGGACTTCTGTACTTCTTAAACCTGCCCGCCAGTTGATCCGTCTCTCATCTTTGCACGTTGTCCTGCATGTGGCGCAACTATCTCCCAGTTATTTCCAAATATCTAATTTCTTCCACTGTCCACCAGTGGTATGACTTCTGCAGATAGAGGAGTATTTTGGAGTTCTTTACAGACCAGCTTGGGGCATGATCCAAGCTTTTCACAGACTGCAATGCAGTGAAGTACCAAGTTCTGAATGAGGGAGAGACTCTGAGGTAATGTATACTACTGTGACCTACTCTCACTGTGGTGTGAAAGCCCTCTGCCTGGTCTATATGCCCATACAGTGCTGCTACCTCTTCCAATGATAAGTGTGGAGAAGTTTTATATACTAGGACCTGTATCATGACAGACCTAATTCCATTCAGTTCCAATTTTTTTAATTATATTCTTTTTATTTTTTAATAAATGGAAATCTTACTGGAATGTGATATTAGGGCAGATCATTCTCCCGTGCATTTTTTACATTTTATTTTTTTTCTAAATAGGTGGCAGTAATATTTTAATGTGACATTACAGTTACTTTTACATGTGCATGTCTTCAAAGCAGTTCAGAGATTGAAATTGATTCCTGTAGCACTAAGGGGTGGGGGCAGTCAGGGAATGATTTATTTTAAATTTGTGTGGCATGATACATTCCATATGTGGTAATGACTGTGCACAGGAAATAAGGAAACGTGGAATGAGACTAGCCCGAGTGACTTGGGTTTGAACTTAAAACAGTCTTAAAATGCATAGATGCTGCACACAAAGTACAACGTGCTGGAGTCAACTGAGGTGCGAATTATGCTTACATGTATTCATGAGCTAAGCACAATTTACCCACAGTCAGCCAAATGGATTTACACCTATAAGGGGGAATACACATCTGTGTTACATTATGATTCATAGAGCTCCACATGGCCGAGTGTTATTTGCATGAGAATGTCTCAAATCAGCCATACATTATGTTAAACTGCCTCAGTTAGCCATTTTATACTTTGCTGGACTCCTCTCAAAAGTCTGTGAAAAGGATGAACAAGCTAAAACTGTTTATTAAAAGCAGTGTTAACTACAGATTGATAGGAAAGGCAATTATCAGTGCACCTTACAAGGACTTGTTGAAAATTAGCCTATTTTTACTATTAGGACATAACATTTTATACTACTTGTCTGTTTACTTGTGAAATGCTTGGGAATGCCCTTCCCCAAAGTTCATGAAAAGAATAAATGACCTAGAACCATTTATTAACAACAGGGATAACCAGGAATTGTAAGGAAAATACAGTTATCAGTGTAATTTAATGTGATCCGTTAACAGTAACCTATATTTACTAGTAAGACATGACATTTTATATTATTTGTTAAATTAGACACAACATCGTTGGGAAATGCATAAGGTGCCATTTTCAGTGCCAAGTGTCAGGTGGCTTACTGCAGACAATATTCTCTGGTAATGGGTAATGTCCAGGAGCAGATTACAGGTCACCTTAATTTAATTAAGTACTGATATAAATCACCTGTCAGTTAATATGTTGACTACCTTCACAGCAAAAGCACACATGCATATGCATTACTAATGCAGCAAAGGACGTCAAACCACAGGAAGTACTGTCAACAAAATGCAACCCCACAACTCAGAATTAATGATTTAATTTGCTTATACACCTTTTTCTTTCTTTCTCATACTGGCTTGAATGATGCATGTTTCATTTAAGCATCATAAAAGGGAGGCAGGTGTGATTTTCTTACAATATGTGACTACAGGATATAAAATCCTATAGCAACACAGTAAAAGACACAAGAGAGATAACATCAGTCCTGAAGGTAAGCATGTCCTCATGGATGCTCTGAGAACATAAAGAAATGTCTTTTTGGAAATGTGGGGCCAAAACAGGCAGAGGCAACTAAGGGATAGAATCAACCAGTTACTGATATTAATGCAGAAGGGGGAGGAACTACCCCTTGGCACAGTGTAGGAAAAGAGTGAATGACATGGTGGGATGTGCCAGGACAAAAGCTAGGCAGAATACTGTTACCCATAGCAGTAATGCTGGTGGCCCATCCACATTACAACCTTTAACGAAATGTGCTGTGACGTGGTTCAAGCCCAGGTTACTGCCACTGAAAGTCAGGTAGACATGAACAGAGCATTACATTGTATGCATAAGAATTTCACCAGTACATGGGAATGGTTGAAAACAGGGACAATGCCATGATGATTTTCATATGCTGTATGATTCCTCGCACATCATACATGTGAACTTCCATGCACACAGACTTATAAAGGCTTACCAGACACACACAAATAGAGCACAGGTGGATGTGGGCTGGGAACAGTCTGCATGTGTGGTTTACACACACTATATGCTTCTCCACAAAATGCTGCAGGTACTCATGTGGAGTCCTCCAAGAAGAAGGCAGCCAGGTCTTGCCAGACTTTCACAACACATGTTAGGACCTCTCGGTCAAGGTCTAGATCCTACAGCATGGTTAGGTCAGTTTCAGGAGGTTCCCCTTCATCCAGTAGATCCCATCATCAGAGCGACTCAGCATCAAACTCACATGCCAATACTTGATTTTCATCTATGGGACCACCCCCCACACTGTCCATAGGGGACATTGTGTATGATGCCTCCAAATATAACTTACATTTTTAACACTGGTAAGAGGGAAACAGTCCTCCCCCAGCAGTTACTTTCCAGACAAGGTCATTGCTGCAGTTCTTACTGGTATCTGAAAAATAGTAAAGGCACAATAATTTGATCATGTCCGTCATACTCTGTTCTGGACACTGCAACGAAAATATCAGTATAGCATGATAAACATTTTTCATAGCACCTACTATTACACATGCAAGTCAAACCTGATGAGTATAACTAGCACTTGTGCTACGTATCACTCAACAATGTACAAATTATGACTAATTTATGATATATGATATATTTATGATATTTTATGGTATATTCAACACATCTCTTTGACAAGCCATAGTACCCAAGTGCTTCAAGAATACAACAATAATAGCACTATCCAAGCCAGCTCAGCCGACAAGCCTAAATGACTTCCATCTAGTTGCTGTCACCTCCATGGAAATGAAGGGCTTTGAGTGGTTGATCAAGGACTGTCTATCATCAAGGCTATCTACAACACTGGATCCATTCCAGTTTGCTTACAGATCCAACCAATCCACAACAGATGCCATCTTAAACCTGCCCGCCAGTTGATCCATCTCTCATCTTTGCAAGTTGTTCTACATGTGGCGCAACTATCTCCCAGTTCTTTCCAAATATCTCGTTTCTTCCACTGTCCACCAGTGGTATGACTTCTGCAGATGGAGTATTTTGGAGTTCTTTACAGACCAGCTTGGGGCATGATGCAAGCTTTTCACAGACTGCATGGCAGTGAAGTACCAAGTTCTGAATGAGGGAGAGACTCTGAGGTAATGTATACTACTGTGACCTACTCTCACTGTGGTGTGAAAGCCCTCTGCCTAGTCTATATGCCCATACAGTGCTGCTACCTCTTCCAATGATAAGTGTGGAGAAGTTTTATATACTAGGACCTGTATCATGACAGACCTAATTCCATTCAGTTCCAGTTTTTTTAATTATATTCTTTTTATTTTTTAATAAATGGAAATCTTACTGGAATGTGATATTAGGGCAGATCATTCTCCCGTGCATTTTTTACATTTTATTTTTTTTCTAAATAGGTGGCAGTAATATTTTAATGTGACATTACAGTTACCTTTACATCTGCATGTCTTCAAAGCAGTTCAGAGATTGAAATTGATTCCTGTAGCACTAAGGGGTGGGGGCAGTCAGGGAATGATTTATTTTAAATTTGTGTGGCATGATACATTCCATATGTGGTAATGACTGTGCACAGGAAATAAGGAAACGTGGAATGAGACTAGCCCGAGTGACTTGGGTTTGAACTTAAAACAGTCTTAAAATGCATAGATGCTGCACACAAAGTACAACGTGCTGGAGTCAACTGAGATGCGAATTATGCTTACATGTATTCATGAGCTAAGCACAATTTACCCACAGTCAGCCAAATGGATTTACACCTATAAGGGGGAATACACATCTGTGTTACATTATGATTCATAGAGCTCCACATGGCCAAGTGTTATTTGCATGAGAATGTCTCAAATCAGCCATACATTATGTTAAACTGCCTCAGTTAGCCATTTTATACTTTGCTGGACTCCTCTCAAAAGTCTGTGAAAAGGATGAACAAGCTAAAACTGTTTATTAAAAGCAGTGCTAACTACAAATTGATAGGAAAGGCAATTATCAGTGCACCTTACAAGGACTTGTTGAAAATTAGCCTATTTTTACTATTAGGACATAACATTTTATACTACTTGTCTTGTTTACTTGTGAAATGCTTGGGAATGCCCTTCCCCAAAGTTCATCAAAAGAATAAATGACCTAGAACCATTTATTAACAACAGGGATAACCAGGAATTGTAAGGAAAAGACAGTTATCAGTGTAATTTAATGTGATCCGTTAACAGTAACCTATATTTACTAGTAAGACATGACATTTTATATTATTTGTTAAATTAGACACAACATCGTTGGGAAATGCATAAGGTGCCATTTTCAGTGCCAAGTGTCAGGTGGCTTACTGCAGACAATATTCTCTGGTAATGGGTAATGTCCAGGAGCAGATTACAGGTCACCTTACTTTAACTAAGTACCGATATAAATCACCTGTCAGTTAATATGCTGACTACCTTCACAGCAAAAGCACACATGCGTATGCATTACTAATGCAGCAAAGCACTTCATGAATCCATGGCACATCTGGAAAGCAAAAACTGTTACATTCAGATGTTCATTGATTTCAGCTATGCCTTCAGTACACCCATTCCACAACATCTGATAGAGAAGCTGGTCCAGCTGCGCATCAGCGCCCCCTTATGTAACTGAATACTGGACTTTCTCATTGAAAGACCCCAAAAAGTGTGAGTGGGTAAGAACAACTCAAAGAGCATAACATGGAGCACGAGAGTTCCACAAGGATGCATCCTGAGCCACTGCTGTTCACCATGCTGACACATGACTTCATCGCCAGGTACGGATCAAACCAGCTCTTCATGTTCATGGATGATACCACAGTTGTAGGTCTTATAAGCAATGGAAATGAAACAGCTTACAGAGAGGTGGTGAACCATCTGATTGAATGGTGTGACATCAATAACCTGGCTTTGAATATAAATAAGACCAAAGAGTTAATAATGGAGGAATCAAGAAGCACATCATCCATTCAGAATTTAAGGGAGAGGGTGAAGAACACCAAATTCATGGGGGAGCATATCTCTGAGGACTTGTCATGGTCGACAAACACTAACTGCATTGTCAAGAAGGCACAACAATGTCTATGCTTCCTACAAAGGCTGAGGAAAGCTAATCTTCCACCTTCTGTCCTCAAAGCCTTCAAGAGAGGTACCATTGAAAGCATCTTGACAGGCAATCTCATAGTTTGGTATGGGAACTGTAAGGCTTCGGACCACAAGGCTCTACAAAGGTGGTGAGGGTAGTGGAGAGGATTATAGGGTCCTCACTCCCATCTTTACAGGAATTGCATGAGGCTTGGTGTCTAGGCACAGCCAAAAAGATAGTCAATGACCTCACTCACCCTGCCCATGGACTGTTCTCCTACTTGTCTTCAGGCAGTCAATACTGCAGCATGCATTGCAAGTCATCCAGATTTAGTAGGAGTTTCTTTCCACAAGCCATTAGACTGCTGAACACTAATAACATATGAAATAACAGGACATCAGATCATTCTGATGGATAGCTGAAGGAAAAGTTCTCTGTACAATACTTAATGCAAATTGCTCTAAATGGTGCAATAGTGAGGTTGGTTCTTTCCTTACTGCTGTGCAATTATCAGAGGCAAGATAACATTCTGTGCAAATTGAATAACTGTTAATCTCATCTTCTGTGCAGTATCTACATGTGCAATATTGACTGAGTGCTGCTATTAGGTTATGAGGAAATAACCTGTGTCATGGCAACGGTCTACTATTACTGTGTTGTGAATAGTCATGTTGCTGTCTTGTGTTGTAGAAGCCATCTACTGTTACTGTGTTGTTAATATAAGTCATGTTGTCTTTCTTATATTGTATGAGCTGTATGTATGTACTTTGAGACCAAAGCAACGGAATTTCATTTAGCTTACACTGTTGTGTGAGTCTGAATGACAAAGTTTACTTTGACTTTGACTAATGCAAAATGTAAAAAAGGCAGAATTGTTGTTGATATGTAGAAAATATCTGATGTACTGTGTTAGCTGTCCAGGAGTGGTCCACAAGTAACTGCGTGCATCAAGTATTCTGTGTCATTTTTCTTGAATTTTCACTAAGTGAATATCATGGTCCATAGTCATGGACTAGATGCCACCTCTTCACCTGAGCAGCTGTATACCATGCACAAGCCCACTGCAGGGGTTATCATGTACTGTCTTCAGCTGGCCACCTTTGCTATCATCACTGGTAGGAAGAACAATAGATGGAGCTGCACAGCCATTATTGGTGGCTGGCAGTGGCAGTTGTGCACCAGACTGGGATATGATCATGTTGTGCAGAATGCAGCATGCATTACACATCCAGCATGCATTAGCAGGGTCATATTGAAGGCCACTCTGGCACTTGTTCAGGTAATGTAAATGGGCTTTGACTATCCATGTGTAGGACACAGCATGGGACTTGGTGTCATTAACTGATGTTTGCGTGGGTAGCCTGTGTAACTTGCAAAATGAAAGGGTGGCACATAACAAAAAGGGAGATTTTTACTCACTGGTGTCTATGCCACTCTAAATGAGATACCTATGGTTAGAAACATTAAAATGCTTTGCACTTACTGAGCAGGTGACCATGAGGAATCCTGCCATGTAAGAAGTGGAGGTACAGTGAGCATGTGTGCCAAATATGGGAATTATGGATACTACCAGATGCTGTGTTGACAAGATAGTGATGCACCCTAATTTATCACACACTACCTAGCAGTTAATAGAATGGTAACCTTTCCTGTTCTGGTACTAAACCCCCTGTAGTCCAGATGGGTCCCTAATGGCACTCTATCACTCCAGGCAACCATGGTACTGGATCTGTCCTAAGCTGACACTGGGAAATAGATATATTGAGCCACATGTGCTAAGACTATGTCAAAGAACTGCTGGTGTTCTTGAGGCAGATGCCTGTGAGATACCCAACATGTCTTTCCCTTGCTTTTGGAAGGTCTCTATTGCAAGTACAGTAAGGGCTATCCATACCTTTGTATTCTCGGGTATAGGAAAGCCATGCATCTTCCTGTTCCCATCTAAGGGCTAGACAAATTCAGCAAAGCCCATACTATGTCCCTCTGCACTCTAAACCAGTCCAAGATTTTTCTGATCATCAGAGTTCAGATGGGTCATCCTTTGCCTGTCTCTTCATATTCTTAACCAGTGAACTCTGTCAGGCACGTCTAGTTTTGGAACACATGCCAGTTAAAATTAGGGGACGCAGTAGAGATGATGATTTGGAGTATGCTAAATATAAATGGCAGATTTTGTTAAATGCCACTAGATGCAATGGATTAAAAACAAGTATAAATTATACATGTGTTTTAAAAAAGAAAAGGACATATATCATTGTTGATTAATTCTTTTACACTATTTGTTGACTGGTTAGTCAAGTGATGTGATACTTTTATATTTAATTAATGGTTTGAGATGTTAAGAAAACAGTCTGATGAAGTCTCATGTTCTTGAAGCAATGTATTGCGAGATGAAAGCTCTTACTATAATTAAAGAGTTTTAATTTGCTTTCTGAGTCATGTTTTTTTCCACTTCCACAGTTTGATTTTTGTCAAGTGCTGAATTTTAATTATTTGATATATCATCTATGTAATGTCTACTGATGCTGTTTTCTGTTATTTTTTGTAAATGAGGTAGCATTCCCTTAGCCCCAACTAATACTTTTTGGTAGTTTTTGCAAAGAGAAGATACACAGGTACCATCCCTCTTAAGGCAAAATTTAAAAAATATCATTACCAGACACCAGTACATGTGGTTGTACTGAAATAGTTTTCCCAAAACATATCTATACAAATTTGTTAACACCTGTTCCATACACTAAACTTTAACTAGAATTAAGTTAATCCAGACTGAAATAAAGATGCCCATTTCCTGTTTTAATAGGTTTATCAGACAAGAAGTGGGATTGTCAGAGGGATGAAGAAAGTAGACAAGAGTATAAGGAGATGAGGTGCATGGCAAAGAGAGAGGGTGGCAAATGCTAAGGATAAGGCGTATGACGAGTTGTATAAAAGGTTGGACACTAAGGAGGGAGACAAGGACCTGTACCGATTGGCTAGACAGAGGGACCAAGCTAGTAAAGATGTGCAGCAGTTAAGGGTGATAAAGGATAATGAGGGAAACATACTCACAAGTGAGGAGTGTGTGTTGAGTAAATGGAAAGAGTACTTTGAGGGGCTGATGAATGAAGAGAATGAGAGGGAGAGAAGGTTGGATGATATGCGAATAGTGACTCATGAAGTGCAGTGGATTAGCAAAGAGGAAGTAAGGATAGCTATGAAGAGGATGAAGAACGGAAAGGCTGTTGGCCCAGATGACATACCTGTGGAAGCATGGAGGTGTTTAGGTGAAATGGCAGTGGAGTTTTTAACTAGATTGTTTAATGAAATCTTGGAAAGTGAGAGGATGCCTGAGGAATGGAGAAAAAATGTTTTGGTACCGATTTTTAAGAATAAGGGTGATGTGCAGAACTGTAGTAACTACAGGGGGATTAAATTGATCAGTCACAGCATGAAGTTATGGGAAAGAGTAGTGGAAGCTAGGTTAAGAAGGGAGGTGATGATTAGTGATCAGCAGTATGGTTTCATGCCGGGAAAGAGCACTACAGATACAGTGTTTGCTTTGCGAGTGTTGATGGAGAAGTACAGAGAATGTCAGAAGGAGTTGCATTGTGTCTTTGTGGATTTAGAGAAAGCATATGACAGGGTGCCTAGAGAGGAGTTGTGGTATTGTATGAGGAAGTCGGGAGTGTCAGAGAAGTATGTAAGAGTGGTACAGGATATGTACGAGGGTAGTGTGACAGCGGTGAGGTCTGCTGTGGGAGTGATGGATGCGTTTAAGGTGGAGGTGGGATTACATCAAGGTTCAGCTCTGAGCCCTTTCTTATTTGTAATGGGGATGGACAGGTTGACAGACGAGATCAAACAGGTGTCCCCGTGGACTATGATGTTTGCAGATGACATTGTGATCTGTAGTGAGAGTAGGGAACAGGTGGAGGAGACCCTGGAGAAGTGGAGATATATGCTCTAGAGAGAAGAGGAATGAAGGTCAGCAGGACTAAGACAGAATATATGTGTGTGAATGAGAGGGAGGATAGAGGAATGGTGAGGATGCAAGGAGTAGAGGTGGTGAAGGTGGATGAGTTTAAATACTTGGGATCAACAGTTCAGAGTAATGGTGAGTGTGGAAGAGAGGTGAAGAAGAGAGTACAGGCAGGATGGAGTGGGTGGAGAAGAGTGTCAGGAGTGATTTGTGACAGAAGAGTACCAGTAAGAGTGAAAGGGAAGGTCTACAAGAGGGTAGTGAGACCAGCTATGTTATATGGGTTGGAGACAGTGGCATTGACAAAAAGGCAGGAGTCAGAGCTTGATGTGGCAGAGTTAAAGATGTTAAGATTTGCATTGGGTGTGACGAGGATGGACAGGATTAGGAATAAGTATATTAGAGGGTCAGCCCAGGTTGGAAGGTTTGGAGACAAAGCCAGAGAGGCAAGATTATGTTGGTTTGGACATGTGCTGAGAACGGATGCAGAGTATATTGGGAAAAAGATGCTAAGGATGAAGCTGCCAGGTAACAGGAAAAGAGGAAGGCCTAAGATAAGGTTTATGGATGTGGTGAGAGAGGACATGTAGGTGTCTGGTGTGACAGAGCAAGATGCAGAGAACAGGAAGAAATGGAAACAGCTGATCTGCTGTGGTGACCCCTGACGGGAGCAGCTGAAAGAAGAAGATAAGACAGGTATAACAGTATAGCTAAACTTGTTAACATGTGCCCCATTACCATGCAAATTTAAATATAAAAAGTAAAAAACATCTTTACACTGTATTTATTCAGTGTAAATGTACTTGACACACAAGTTACTGTGAAACTCATATGGTGTAAACAAATTTCTACAAACCACATTGTAATGGCAGATTAAATAATCTTATTATTGGTGTATTTTATGGGGGGCATACAACAATGAGCATTTTACCCTGGACACCAGACACCTCCACTACAGCACTGAAGACAACAATAGATCAAATAGTCTAATATAAGAAAATTGTTACATGTGACTCTCAGAATCTTCATAGGTTCATAGGTTGGTACTAGGCTATCAGCCCTAGGGCCTATACAAGCCTAGCCATAACAATTCCCTGGCTATTTCTTCCCACACTATTTACTTCCCTGGACCCCTGTCTAGCAGGGTGACTAACATGATCCCTGGGGTGAATTTCCTTTCTCCCATCCAATCGTCAAGGTTCCTTTTGAAGAGGGCCAAAGAGGCACTCTGCTTGACATGTATAGGCAATCTATTCCAGAGTCTGGGGAGTCTCTGGGTCAGGAACCTATCCCTCCAGCATGTTTTGTTTATTGTGATGACAAGGTTTAGATCCCTGGAGTGTGTGGCTCTGAGGGATTGGGATTTGTTTAAGTGTAGCATATCCAACAGCTCTGGGTTTGACATGGCCTTGTTTGTTAAGCAGAGATCACCTCGGAGTAGACTATATGCGACAGAGTATAGCTGGAGTTTTTTAAGGCGGTCAGCATAGGGCATCTGCTTTAGGCCTGTGATTCTTTTAGTGAGGTATTTCTGCTGCCTTTCCAGTTATTGCAGATGTCTTGAGGTACATACCAAACGGGGCATTGTATTCTATAATGGATCTAATGAGGGATGAGTACAGTGGGACAACGACCTCCTTTTTTCTGGATAAAAAGCCCTTAGTGGTGAGATGTGGCACATAGAAGGATTTCCTGACTGTTGTGGCAATGTGGTTATCAAAGATGAGACCACTGTTCAAAGGTCTTTCATACATTTGTTTACTTGGTTATATTTACTGTGAAGTATGATATTGTTCTATGGAAAATGTTTATGACATTCATTTTTTCATGTGTATAAAACACTAATAAAGGTGCTAAACAACTGAACAAATAGACCATAAGTGCAATAATTCCCTCCAAGGTGTGTGTTCTGAAAAAAAATAATGGGCCTTCCAGGGGAGGGCTTAACAACATCCCTGGGTGGTTGATTATTTCCTTGTCAAGCCCAACCTGTTGGGCATAATTTATTATTGCTTGTATAGCTACCCTTGTTAATTTCTCCAAATTTTTGGGGTTTCTAATACCATGACAGGAATGGACCCCATTCCTAAGTCAAAGTACAATTAAAGTTCATGAAATTAGTATTGTTTCACTCTTTGATGTCAGCCAAAAGTGCTCTTTGCAGCACCCGCAATGTGCCCAGCAATGACTCCTTCTGTAATTCATATGGAGTTACATGTATTGGTAGCATATCTAAATAAGGTTTTAGACTCTTTTTTATAAGACTCATTGCTCCTTATAGGTTCATAGGTGTTTACTAGGCTAACAACCACAAGGGCCTTTTCAAGCCTAGCCATGTATCCCAAATCTCTGACAAGTTCTGATACCCTTGATAAGTGTAAGCATGAGCCTGGGAGATGAACCATTACAGGTTACCTGTTTGCATTAGAGACATAGCTGCCAAACCAGGGGTGAATTTCCGGTTTCCTATCCAATTGTCCAAGTTGCACTTGAATTGGATTAGGGAGGAACTCTGCTTCACATGGATGGGGAGCCTGTTCTATAGATGGGGTAGTCTCTGAGATACATACCTATCTCTCCAGCAGATCCTATTTATATCACAGGCAAGGTTTAAGTCTTTAGAATGGGTAATTCTGGTACTGTTTGTTTTCTGGATATGCAGGAGGTCCATCAGAATGGGATCTGACAATGCCCTGTATGCCAGGCATAGATCTCCCCTCAAAAGCCTGTAGGAGACAGAATACAGGGATAAAGCCTTGAGGTGGTCTGCATAGGACATATTACTTATGTCTTTTCTTTTAGTGAGGAACCTCTGTGGACGTTCCAGTTGTTGGATATGCCTGGTTAGGTACATACCAAAGGTGGCATTGTACTCAATGATAGGTCTGATGAATGCTGAATACAGTGGAACAATGACTTCCATGGACTTAGATGCCATACCTTTGTTTATAAGTTATGCAACATAGAATGATTTCCTCACCACTGTAGACACATGATGATCAAAGGCTAGATTACTATCTGAGGTGTCTCCCTAAGTCCCTGACTACTGGGTCAGCTCTAAGGGGTGTGTTGTCAATGTGATAACAGGAATGGATGACTTCTGAAAGGATACTATTGTGCATTTCTTGGCATTTAGTTTTATTGCATGACTCTGACACCGGTTGTTTGTCTGTGTCAGCCTCTCCTGGAGAACACTTGTGTCAGTGTGAAATTCAATGACAGCTCCTAATTTGCAATCATCTGCAAATTTAGTAGGCCAGAGACCACTGACATTGGCCTTGACTTCTGAGAAGTAAATGCCAAAAAAGAGCAATCCAAGGACTGATCCCTGAGGGATTCTACTTGTGACTGGCCTCTTTGTAGAGGTGGACTCCCCCCAAATCTAACTTCCTGGGTCCTGTCTGTGAGCCAGTTAGCTATCCACCGGGTGATATATGGGTTTGTACCTAACCTCTTGAGTTTGTCAACAATGCCCAAGTGGGGTAGTGTGTCAAATGCCTTGGCCAGGTCAAGGTAGGCAGTGTAAACGAATATGTCCTCATCCATTGCTTTGGTGACCTTCTCAAAGAAGTCCACCAGGTTGAGTAGGCATGATCGGTCCTTGACGAAACCAAACTGGGTTGGGTCCAGTGTCTGGAGGTTTACTATATCTCTATTGATCATCTCATTGATAATTCTTTCCATGGCTTTACATATAAGACTAGTGAGACTTATGGGTCTGTAGTTTCCAGGGTCTGTAGATGACCCTCCTTTGTGCAGAGGGATGACTGTTGCCTTTCTCCATTCATGAGGCATGAAGCTTGTTTGGAGGCTACAGTTAAATAGTAATTCCAGATGCCCTGATAGGTCATGTTTCATGCTATTTAGAAGGCATCCTCTGATATTGTCTGGGCCCATTGATGCAGTGTTCTTGGTCTTAGAGAGAGCATTAAGGACCTCTTCCATAGTGATAGTAGGGAGAGGTATATTTGATATTTCCTGAGGGAAGGTTGAGGGGGAGAGAGGAGTAAAGTTGGAGCTGAATTTATTAGCCAGGAGGTTTGCTATATCTTCTGGCTCAGTATAGGTGGCTCCATTTACAATGAGCTCTGCACACAATTGTGTATTGCCTTTGAGGTTGCGGACATAGCTAAATAATGCTTTGTGGTTGTCCTTGGCCTGGGAGGCCAAACATACCTCAAATTTGGCTTTGGTAGACTTTATTTATCCTCTGAATTGTTTGTTTAGTTTAATGAGAGTGCTTTTATCCTGCTGGGTGCTGCACCTCCTAATTTTTGCCATGATTTTCTTCCTCCTGTTACATAGCTGATTGATTTTGTTATTCCAGCAGGGTGGCTTGTTTTTTGAGTTACTTCTGTACTTCTTCCTGGTGGGTAGAGTTGCCTCTGTGAAGCTATTAACATGCTTGTACAGGGTTTCTGTGAACAGTTCTGCATAGGCAGAAGTGTTCTCAGTGTTTATTGGGGCTTGAAATTTTACCAGGTTCTCACCTAATAGCAGGAGGTTAGCCCTAGAATAGTACCTGAATATTCACGGTTTAGCTGGGGGAACCAGGTTTTATTTTCCACATTGCACTCGTTTCTGTTTGCAAATCCTGATATTTTATCATTTTGTGTCTCTCTGTGTGCAGGACACTGTAGTCACTGAGTGTGGCTATTTCAAGTTACCCTTGCTTTGTGAGATGGGTTATGGCTGAGAAGAGCATATGGCCCAGCCCATATACCTGGTTACTAATGATAAAATAAAATAAAAATGATCATAAACAAAATATTTGAAACTGCATTCTGTAAAAGTAGTGCTGCCTTCCCACCATCTGCATCCCTTCTACTTACATAATTCTCTGAGTTTGTTGCAGTGAGGGAGTAAGGAAAATTTTTCTCCACATGGACCCTTTCAGATGAAGTGCCTGTCAACAAACTGGCTAAAAATGCAGTCTAAACAAAAAGGTTTTGATCAAATAATCTACTTCAAATTTTTAACACTTCTGTACCTGTCATTTACATATGGAGTTACCCCCCCCCCCCCATGAGGAGTAGGAAGTGTAATTTGTTATTCCGATACTCCTGTCTCCTTCTGGAGAGAATAATTTTGGAGTTCTTAACCATATTACACTGTTTTACTCTTGTTTGTAAAAGCCAGCTCCTGTCCTTTAACCTTCTAGCCTTTGAGTAATAAGTATTATTCAGTACAATAATTATTAATGCCCTCTACTTTTCCTTTTCTTTCATCTGAAAATGCTCTGCATGAGAAATACAGTCTGATAGGCACTATTTCTTCCTCATAAAGTTTTCAGTAGCAGCCCAGTAAGTAACAAACAATTCCTTTATTGACTTCAGTATTTCTTGCCATGCTCCCTGTTAGCTAAAAAAAAAAATTGATCATTATTTTAATTTTCTTCACTTTACTTTTTGAAGACTGCAGTACAAAATAAACCACACATGGTATAACTATTGTAGGGCTCATTTTTTTTTTTTTATAAACATCAACTTTCCACTGACTGTACGTCTCTTATCTACGTGACAAACAAACTTTGCACGTCAAAGTGGCATTCTGCTCCATCATAAAGCAAAGCAGTATTTTTTACAGAAACTAGTAGCAAACCAGTGCCCGAAAACAGAAAGCTTATGCAGAATGTCATAGGTAAATTAATCTTATTGCACTGGTGGTGGTTCAAAACTGCCACGTGATCCTATATGGGGGCCACAAATGGCTAAATCATTACTTAACAGTGCTAAAAACTTCTGCTAACTTCTGCCTCCTGATTAATGCCAGTAAAATATATGTGGCTACATGAATCTGAGGGTGTACTCAAATATGTATTTACAAAGCTTTCATGACATTCATAGCTGCACGGAAGGGAGTGGTAAACCTTAATGGAATTTGTACATCCCTTACTTTCTGATGAAGACTAACATAAAATGACAGTAATGAGGCTCTACATGGTTTTAAAACCAGCGAGAATGAACTTGTATTTGATCCACACTACTTATGATGTAAAAGTGATTTATTAAACAAGAATTTTCACTCTAGCCAATGTATAGTAGGTATTTGTCATGACAACTCAACTTTCATGTTTGCCTTCACAAATGGAAGAGATATTGTTTTTTCTTTGGAGTGGACCTGAGCCACAAATAATACTTAATCAGTATAAACACTAAATATACTTTCAGGTGGTCTACATCATGAAATAAAGGTCCTGCTTGTGCCACTGAATCTGGACAGTCCACTGTTTCTAGCACAGCTGAGATTGTTGGACATCACTGCTTATTTACTAGAGCTGTGATGTAGGCAGAGTACAAAAATTATATGCTTATATGCTGATGATGTCACTCATTTAAAATATTTCATTTTAGCAGTAGAACTAACAATCAGCACATTCAAATAATTTCAAAATGAAAAAGAAAAACAGAGGCGAGAATTCAGAAATGCACATAATGCACAAACCTGTTTGTAGTAGGATTTCACGTGCATTATGCCAGAGTGATTCTGATACTGCTGCAGTGAATAGTGGTAAGAAGGTTCTAGTCCTTACTGATACACTGGTCTCTCTAGCATGTCTATGTACAAATGTGGCAGTCCGAGTACACAGCTAATGCTAATTAGCCATGTGCACTTCCCTGAAACTTTTCGCCAGGATCAGAATAGTGTGGTAGAGAGAGTCAAAGAAATAGCTCTACAGTGCTGTTTGGGAACAGAGCAAAAAAAGTCTACACTGGTTTTTGATGGCATATACCCATTTAGGCATGTGGCAAGAAAGGGGCTGTTAGCTACATGAGAGGTTAAGTACTGGAGAGTCACGTGCATTATTGGTACAACAGGTAAACATACTTGTCTGATGCAGAAGGCTTTGGGTTCTATTCCCACATCAGGTAGCTCAATTGCTGATACTGTAGTGCAGCATACATAAGGTGCTGTACTCCTGAGGGTGTTATTCTTCATATGGGATGTTAAACTGAGGCACTATCTACCTGAGTGGGTTGTAGCTCAGGTTGATGTAAAAGGTCCCATGGGACCTATTGAATAGAGTAGAGGTCCTTTATTTATATACAAAAATAACTCTTCTTTTCAACATATTTACAAATACTTACAAATATATGGATATACACATCTATTTACACATATAATTTCCTTTATAATCATAATAAATGTTCATCCTTATTAGACCCCCACTCATTTTTCCATAACCATCATCTAATTTTACTTAATATTGTTGCTAAACTCTATTTACCATTAAAAATCATTTAATTTTTCTTTCTTTCCATATAACCCACGTGGCATAAAATAACTTTTTCTATTAACATCTGTTTGTTACTGTACTGCTCTGAAGTTGTTTTTTTAACAGTAGTCTGATATTTCCTAAACTTCTCTGTTATCGCAAAAGCTGTTTCTGAGTTTGCCAAAGTTCTCCTGAGTCTGCCAAAATGTTTTTGTGTCTGGTGAACATTTTCAGGGTTAGTAAACCTTTTTTCAAGGATTCCTGATATTGCAGGAATTCTTCTGTTCTAAAGCATTTGTTACTGCACTTGAGCTCAAAGCCAGTTTGTTGTACATTAAAAGGGTACTTTTGAACTCTGGTGGGAGTACAGAGTTAAATTCACCCCATCCGAGATGGGAACTACTGGTCAGTAGCTTATTGTGTATTTATCTGATTGGCCTGAGGGTTTAACTTTATAGAGATCTTTCTTCCTGCTGGTAGAAAAGCCTTGCATTTGCGCATTGTGCAAAGGTGGTTCCCCATGCTTGCATATAAACCAATCTCTCCAGTTTAGAATCCTTTATAGGAAATTGTCTCCATAGTCTCTCACTGTTCACAACTGCTAGAAGAGCTGCCAGTTTGTGCAGAGGTTGGTACCACTGCAGGTCATCTAATAGTATACTATTAAACACTCTCATTTTGACCTTTAAGTGAATCTCCCTTACACCTTCCCATCTAAAAATTGTTTCATTGTCTTACATAGCATAGGCTAGATTCAGACCTGCTGAATCTAGACTTAGTATCACTGAGCTCTTAAACCAGCCGTCTTACATTAAGAGGGCCTCCCTGCACCCTTGTGGCAGAAGTGTGTAGCTCAACACTCATCTGAGTTGGGTATTGGTGGAGAAAGGCCTCAGTCTGAGGCTTTTCCATTTGTAGTTGTGCAAAAACTGTTTAAATTTGCCTGAATAAATCCTCACATTTGCATGGGTTTGAGCTCAGTTTACTGGAGCTGCTCAATGTTTGCCAACTTTAGCTAGAGGTCTGGAGTGCATCTGCACTGAAATTCAAGGCATCCACTGAAAAAAAATGAAAAATATATTTAAAGCCAGCACTGCACTTTAACAGTATTTAATTGAATTACTGCTTCTTTTTTGCTATTTACGACTAAGTCCAGCTAGCCCACTTTCTTCCCATATGCCACATACATAAAAGTCCTGCCACACTAGACGGGGAGTTTCCCATCATTTCTCCTGCCAGCTTGAATGATATGGGCATTCTGAGTGATGTAGCAATTGCTTCATGTATACTGACAATCAAAATAGCACCCTATGTGAGAGATGCAAATGCACTGTGGAATCGGTCAAATCTCACATAAAAACAAACTAGACATCAAACACACACTTCACCAGTCACGCAAACCTCACCTCTCACACAAAATAAGGTCACGACACGTAAACCCACATATGCAGAGATACTTACTAAAAGCCTACCAAAAGAATAGACACTTCCCAAACGCACATCATCCACACTCACCACTAAGCAAAAAGAAACCACTACACATATCAACACACACACTTGACCTGTATCTCCACAAATAAGCCCCTAAGGCAAAACACATCAAATTTCTTGGTCATAGGTGACTCCATAGTTGAGACACACAGATGTCCCCCTCACCAGACTGGACAAGAAAAAGGTCATGGTCAGCTATCTGTCATGCCCCAGGATCTGACAAATCATGCATGCTCTCAGGTCACTCAACAACAAGTACCGTTATAACTCTGTCATAGTCCATGTTGGAGTGAATGACTTGAGATGTACCTCTCTGGACTATATGAAGAGTGACATGATGGAACTCTCTGATTATTTGTCCCAGACAGGTATGTCCCTCGCCATAAGCAGTATCCTACCTTCACCCAGAATGATGCCACAATCTAAATTAAAAGTTATTAACTTCAAGAATTGGCTCAGCTTCTGGTATCAGTCCAGGGGATCCAGTATATGTCATCCTGGGAGGATATGGTAGACAGACCTCTGCTTTGCTAGAGATGGTCTGCACCTGCCCCCGCTAGGCTTTTGGATACTGGCAAAGGCCCTTGCTTGCCCCATAGTGCCTTTTGTAGAGAATGTCAAAACAACAAATTTTCCAATGTAACAAAATCTAACCGAGACAAACCTGGGGTCATGCTACTTAATGCTAGGAGTTTAAACATGAAACGGCACTCTCTGGAAGCACTCCTCACCTTGGAGGATGCTGACATCTGTGCAATTACAGAGACATGGTTCAAGGCTGCTGAGAGCACTCTGGTTGTGCAAGGCTACAATGACTTCCACATGCTCAGACCTCAAAATGAGCATGAAGGAACCACAGATGGAGGTGTATACATCTTCATTAAAAACAAATACACTTTGAGATTGGTCAAACAGCATGGGTCTCTCAAACTACTCCATGTCCAATTGACTATTGGGAAAGTACCATACCACATCTTTGCTAGCTATAGATCCCCCACCGTGAATCAGGATAAGCACATGTCTGTCTGCTTGGGATGACATGCTTGACAAGCCACGCTGCTTCACAAGGGATGGCTTGCACCTGTCACCCCTGGGCTTCTGGATATTGGCCAAGGCTCTTGCCACCCCCATAGTGCCTTTTTTAGGCAAGGCTCAAAAGACAAACCCACCTCCCTAGAAAACACAAGTGGAAAAAAACTAAGGGTAATGCTGCTCAACGCCAGAAGTCTAAACCTCAAGATGCACACTCTCGAAGCCCTCCTCAGTATGGAGAACATCGATGTCTGTGCAGTGACTGAAACCTGGTTCAAGGCTCCTGAGAGCACCCCAGCACTACCAGGTTATACCTCATATCATGCTTTTCGGCCTCAAAACTTGGACCGAACCACAAAAGGAGGGTGAGTATCCATATTCATCAAAGATACCCACGCCTCCAGGTTAGTGGCAACGCATGAAGCATCGGAGACCATCCAGGTGCAACTAACCGTAGGCAAAACTGCCCTACTTTGTAGCATGCTACAGACCACCCTCTCAAACTCAGGAACCCCACTTCCTGAAGACACTGGAGAGTATGAATGTCTCTCCAAATACCATCATATTGGGAGACTTCAACTACCCAAACATAGACTGGGAGCATTACTCAAGCCCCAACACCCTAGCCCAAAGGTTCCTAGAATTCATAAACTCAAATGCAATGGAACAACTAGTCACCACTCCCACAAGAGGAGATAATATATTAGACATGATCATCACAAACATGGGGACACTGCTCCATACCGGAAGTATACCCTTCATTGGTGAGATCAGACCATAAATTAATCTCACTGGAAATCCACATCCCGCCCCCACCCCCAGCACAAAAGACCAAAGTGAAGAATTTCTCAAAAGCTGACTTCACACTTCTTAAGACTGAAGTGGTATCCTTCAAGGCCACTGGGCCAGTGAAAACCACAGCCCACACCACTGAATCCTTTATAAATGTTTTCTACGGACACCTTCAAGAATGCATGGATCATGCAATCCCAAATAAAACCAAGACCCATTCCCCCAAAGGCAGGTGTCCTGTCTGGTGGACCCCAGCCATAAACAAGCTTTACAACAGGAGGAGGAAGCTACTACATGACAGAGCAAAATCCCCAAAAGGGAAGGCATCTCTGATCAGTACTAGCAAAAAACTATGATCACTCATAAAATCATCCAAGGCCATCTTCGACAGAAAAATCGCAAAAGACACTAAAGACAATCACAAGGCCTTATTTAGTTATGTTAGAAACTTGGGTGGAAACTTCCAGATATGCTCAGAGTTAGTCCAAAATGACAAAAAATACACTGAACCCACAGACATTGCCAACATACTGGCAGACAGGTTCAGTGCAAATTTCTCTCCCCCCTCCCCCCAAAAGGAGAAATATCTATCCCAGCAGAGTGTAGCCTGCCTGACATCTCAGATGCCCAGGTGAGAGCCGCCCTCTCCAAAGCTAAAAATACAGCATCAATGGGACCCGACGGTGTCCCGGGTTGTGTGCTACATGAACTCCAAGAGGAACTAAACCCGCACATAAGGCTGCTGTTTAATCTTAGCCTTACTACAGGATACGTACCCAAAGAATGGTGTACAGCAACAGTGGTCCCACTCCACAAAGGAGGTGCTTCTACAGACCCTGGAAATTACCACCCCATAAGCTTGACGAGCCTGGTCTGCAAAGCTATGGAGAGGATCATTATGAAACTCATAAAAAAAGACATTGGGGACCTACAGACACTGGATCCTACCCAAGTTGGCTTTGTCAAGGGCAGATCCTGCCTTTTGAACCTGGTCGACTTTTTTGAAACAGTCACTAAGGCCATTGATGAGGGTAAGGCAGTTCACACAGCCTACCTCGATCTTGCAAAATCCTTCGACACAATACCCCACTTGGGCATCATAGACAAGCTCACCAGCTTAAAAGTAAACCCATATGTCATAAGATGGGTTGCAAACTGGCTCAAGGACAGAACCCACAAGGTCAGAATTGCTGGAGCCATGTCAGACTCTAAGCCAGTCACAAGCGGTGTCCCACAGGGCTCGGTCCTGGGACCCCTCTTGTTCGGCATTTATTTTTCCGAGGTGCAAGCAATCATAGGAGGATTGTGACTAACAAAGTTCGCAGATGACTGCAAACTGGGCACCATAATTGATACTCCAGCGGACACAAGTATCCTTCAGAAAGGCCTCATAGAAACGGATAACTGGTGCGAGAACCATGGCCTTAAACTGAACGCCAAAAAATGTATAGTCATACCCTTTGGGAAAAACAAATTACCCACAAATTACCACATAGGTGGTAATCCATTAAGTACGGAAGAAGTAATCTGGGACCTAGGGACCCAAGTTGACAGTAACCTCTCATTTGACACTCACGTTGCCAAGGTGGTTAGGAAGACC
Source organism: Protopterus annectens (assembly GCF_019279795.1). Taxonomy (NCBI): domain Eukaryota; kingdom Metazoa; phylum Chordata; order Ceratodontiformes; family Protopteridae; genus Protopterus; species Protopterus annectens. Next base: position 253,179,773 of record NC_056735.1, on the reverse strand, counting down.
TTCTATATTACCCACCTTATCATGAAAGGATTCACATCTAGATCAAGAGAGGTCATTGTGACCCTGTACTCTTCCCTTATCAGGCCCATAATTGAGTACAATGCCCCATTTGGGATGTACCTTACCCGACACCTGCAGCAGTTAGAAAGACCCCAAAAGTACCTCACCAAGAGGATCAAGGGTCTCAAACATATGTCATATGCTGCCCGGCTGAAGAAACTCCAGCTCTATTCAGTCGCATACCACCTACTCAGAGGCGATTTATGTCTGACGTACAAGGCCATGTCCAATCCGGAATTAATGGACATGCTCCACCTCAGAAAATCCAAATCCACCAGAGCCATGAGAGCGAGAGATTTGAACCTCAACACAGAAATAAATAGGATGTGCTGGAGGGACAGATTCATAACCCAGAGACTCCCTACACTCTGGAACAGAATCCCAGTCCATGTTAGGCAGAGCCTCTCTCTGACTCTCTTCAAGAGAAATCTTGACGAGTGGATGGGAGATTGTAGGTTTACCCCGGGGGGTCATTTCTGTGTCACTACTAGACAGAGGCACAGTAAACTAAACCCTAAATGGGCATAGTATTCTCATTCCAAGGGGTGGCGAAAGCCACACACACTCGGGCTAGGCTTATAAATGCCCTAGAGCAGATAGCCTAGTATGAACCACATTACCTACCTCGATTTACTGGAACCCTTGACATACAGCCCAACATCTTAGTCATGGGAGATTTCAACTATCCTTCCATAGACGAGGGGACATACATGAGCAAAAACACACTCACCCAGAGGTTCCTGGACTTTAACACAAATGCCCTGGAACAGATAGTCTGCACCCCCACTAGGGGCTCTAATGTTCTGGACACAATACCGACCAACATGGGGAGTCACTATATTTCCCCTTGTGTGATGCCTTCCCTGGTTAGGTCAGACCACAAATCAGTCTTGTTTGAAGTAACTACTGGAACTAACATCCTCACAGGAACAACAATTATAAAAAACTTTACCAAAGCTAACTAACTAAGTGATGTTGTAAAAACCTTCATACCACCTGCAATTGCAGACATCAATGATCAGTATGCAGAAGTGTATGCAAATGCCGTGTACAAACACTTAAGTGACTGAATAAACTCTGCTGTACCTGACCAGATCAAAACTAGGTCTTCCCGTAAAAACAAGCCACCATGGTTGACATCAAATATAAAAAGATTATATAATAACAGGAAGAAGCTGTTGTCCAAAACAAGAGGGATATCATGCTACAGAGGAAGAGTTCCCTCCTAAGCCTAAACAAGAAAATCAGAAATCCTGTAAAGTCTTCTAAAGCAAATTACAAAACTAAAATCACATCCCTAGCCAAGGGTAATCATAAGGCATTCTTTAACTATGTCCAAAGTCTATTATTTATTTTATTTATTTATTTCCAGTTTGATAACCGGGGAAGTCCACTGCTCCATAATAATACATTACACACATAACACTCTGTGTTATAACAGGATAACACCTTTAACAATTTCCAAAAACATAGTACATTTATAGAGCAATCTAAGTCTAAAAGGGAATGCCTAGCTATATGCCAGACTGGTTGCAGATGGGATCATGCATACTACACTGGAAGATATTACCAACCTGTCAGCTGACAGATTCAGTGCAAACTTCACCCCTCTATTTTCACCTACCATATCCCAAAGCATACCTGACACCAGCCCTCTGCCTAGTATCTCTAGAGAACAGGTAATCTCAGCGCTTGCCAAGGACAAAAATACAGATTCATTGGGACCAGATAATATTTGAGGTTGTTTCCTAAACAATCTAAAATGAGACCTAGTGGACCCTCTTGGCATTCTCTTTAATCATAGCTTGAGAACTGGCTATGTTCCTGCAGAATGGAGAACAGCAACAGTAATCCGCCTGCACAAAGGGATCCCATCAACTAACCCAGGGAACTACAGACCAACATGTCTAACCAGCCTCATCTGCAAGGCCATGGAAAGAACTATCATGGACCTTATCAACAAGGACATAGGTGACCTCCAAAAGCTGAACCCAACCCAGTTTGGCTTCGTTAAGGATAGATCATGTTTATAAAACCTGGTGGACTTCTTTGAGAATGACACCAAAGCCATGAATGAAGGTAAGACAGTGCACACAGCCTATCTCAACCTTGCCAAGGCTTTCAACACAATTCCCCACCATAGCATCATTGTGAAACTCTTCCAGATAGGGCTTAACCCTTAGGTTACTAGAAGAGTAGCCGATTGGCTCACCAACAGAACACACACTGTCAAAACTGATGACTTCACCTCCACCAGTAGACCCATCAACAGTGGAGTATCACAGGGGTCTGTGCTAGGCTTCTTACTGTTTGGCATCTATTTCTCAGTAGTTCAGGCCAAAGTAGATGGTCTTTGGCTCACCATGTTTACTGATGATTGCAAACTGGAAGCAGTCATTGAGACTCACAATGATGTTAACATATTGCAAGAAGGGCTAACACAAACTAATGATTGGTGTCAAAGCTGTGGTCTAAAACTAAATGCAAAAAAAATATATGCATTATTATTCCCTTTGACAAAACAGAATTCCATACAAATTACAATATTGACAGCAGCCCCCTGGGTTCCAACCCAGTGGTGCACGACTTGAGAATACAGGTTGATAGCAATCTGAACTTTGGCCACTATGTTTCCATAGTGGTAAGGAAAGCCTTTTACGTAGTGTACCTCATAAGCAAGGGCATAAGATCCAGGTCAAGGCATGCTATAACTCCACTGTACTCAACCCTCATCAGACCACTAATAGAGTATAATGCACTCTTTTGCATGTACCTCAGTAGCCACCTGCAGCAGCTGGAGAGACTTCAGAGGTTTCTCCCTAAGAAAATACTAGGACACCAAACCATGACCTATGTGGACAGACTGAAAGCCTTGCCGCTTTACCGTGTATCTTATAGGCTGCTGAGAGGTGACTTGTGCATAGCCTATAGGGCAATCCAAAACCCTGACCTAATGGAAATGCTGCACACCTGCAAGTGAAATGGCACAATAGTCACTCGCTCTATGGATCTCAACCTAGTTTGTGACATTAACATAACATGCTGGAGAGTCAGATATGTCTCCAAGAGACTGCCACTTCTCTGGAATAGACTTCCTATTCATGTAAAACAAAGCTCCTCACTGGCCCTATTCAAACTCAACTTAGATAATTTGATGGGAGACTGCAAATTCACCCCTGGGGTGGCACCCATGTCCCTCATGGACAGGAATAGTCAGTGTTGATCACAGACCCACTCTGTTCATAACTTTGTTCTGCGAACTACCCAGAAGAGCAAATGCGGATACTTGGGATTAACATGGCTAGGCTTGTAAAGACTCTTGTGCAGTTAGCCTAGTAACCACCTATCAATCTATATTCTTTATTTCTTTTCTTATAATATCCATAATTAATCATAAACATATTTATTTTATCTGCTTCTTTTATATCTGTGAAAAAATCTTCTTTACATAGTTTTACCCTTAACTTTTTTACATTTCAAAAACAAATGTTCCATGGTTTCTTCTTGACAAAGTAAACATATTCTATTACTTTTCTTTGTATATGGCATATTTTCTTTTACTGGTAATTTATCTATTATCAATCTCCACAAAAAAATCTTGACATTCTACTTTCTGATTGCACCATTTGCTTCTTATTTTTATAACTTTAATTTTTTTCATCTGTTAGATATTCTCATGATTTACACTGTGGGCCAGATTCCAAAAGACATTCTCTCAGTGTAAGTCTGCCCTAATTACAAAAGTTACTTATTTTGTGTAATGCCTATTTATAAACAAACTTACTATGGGGACCAAATTCCAAAACACCTGCTCTCAGTGTAAGTGGTCACTTACCTGAGACCAAGTCTTTTCGAATTGGGGCCAGTAATACTTTATTATTACATTCTTATACCATACGTTTCTGTCTTTTTCCAAATCATCAATTTTTATTTTCCACAAAAATATTTTTTCTTGGGTAACATTTTATTTCTTCATTTATATACTCTTTTTCTCTTTTACTCTCTCTTTTTTTATTACCAAACCCCAACATTTATCATGCTTATATGTGTACAGTTTTACTACAAATCTTTCATCTTTTTCATTCATCCACGTTAACACTTTGTACAGATTTAATGAAGAAGCATATACCACTGGGTTAATTATCCTAAACCTCCTTTTTATTTATTTACATACAAATGTTTTTACTGGGTTTAATCTGGCACCACATACAAATGAACAAAAAATATCTGCAGTAATTCCTTTTCAAATACTTGACTTGATAAAGGGTTCACCCAAAAGCACTTGTCTTATTTTGTTTTAATAAAGTTTATTTTAGCCATGCTCTGCATCCCTTTTCCCCTTTTCAAATACTGTTAACATCATAAATACAAATATAAACACAATGCACCAAGGTAACACACAATAACGTTTTATAAAAACAAAAAGTAAAAGACAGAGGTGAGCGCTTTCGCAACAATAGTTGCTTCATCACACAAAGATCAAGTGAACAGCACTGCTTAAATAGGTAAAAAAACAATTATCTCATCAATTAATGTCATACACCAAAAGTTATTTAAAGAGACAGTTACAACATGGGCATAGTAATGGTATGAATAAGATATAAAATTCTGAAGAAGTACTGCATAAAATACATTTGCATATGCATAAAATGTAATATAATAAAGGTAACAATAAAAATAAAAATGAACAATAAAAACTGTCAATGTTTAAGGCGTCTAGCTTTCAAGAATGGAATCAAAGAGGTGGTACCATTGAGGCCTGGGTATCTTTCTGCATTAAGTTTCAGTATCCATTTCTGTTCATGGCTCTCTCTAACATTTTCTACACTTTGACTGCAAAATCAGTAAATTCAGTTGTATCAGAGGAAGGGAAAATGCAAAGTGAGACAAAAGTTTTATTACCTTAAGTATGTCCATCAAAAGAAATGACTAGTTTTGTTACTTATTACGTGTTTTGTATACTTTTGTTACTTATTACGTGTTTTGTATACTTGGCATTTTTTGTCTTCCTTTTCTTCCTCCAATTAAACACAAACTCATTCTCATGGAAGTCAGTTAATAAACTTTTTCCATGTTCATTTAATAATCTCCCACAGCTTACAAAGGAAGATTAAATAATTTAATCGCAATGTAAAATGGACAGATGCCTTTTAACATGGTTTAATGTGTTCTTTCATTTATATTTCCTTTTGGTGATGTTCTTCCAATACATACTTCAAAAATGTCATGTTCCTTTCCTGTTGCATCTGAAGTAATTGCTTGTAAAGCTTCAGGTTTGCATGAGTAAATGCAGGCTGTTTGAGAATATTTATACTGTATGGTATCATCTCAGCCTGCAAGTATGTTTTTAAATGCCAAAAGTCCATATTGCATTTAATACCGATGTGGATAGTATCAATGTGCAGTGAGACAGATAATGGAGAAGCACCTGGGGATAAGGAAATAGTCCATCTGACCTTTCATAGGCATGGGAAGACATATGATAAAGACCCAAGAAAACAGATTTTGACAGTCCTGCAGTTGTTAAAGTCCCAGAAGCATTGGTTGAATTAATACAGGCTATGTAAAAAGACCCAGTGACATAGTATGAACAGTGTACAGTCTCACAGATGGGTTCCAAGTGGGAGTGTGTTTGCTTTAGGCTTCAACTGAGATCCCACTGCTGTTCATGTTGGTTATAGACTACGTCAGCGAGCAGGTCAGAGGGGACAGATCCGCATAGATTTTGTATACAGGTGATATGACACCTGTGTACAGCATCATCTGTATACAAGTGATGTGGCATTATAAGCAAGCTCTGAACAGAAGCTTTAACACTGATAGAGTTCAAGAATGCAGACTAAAAGACACATGATAAAACTGAGTATAGACAAGGGAGTGGTCATGAGAACAAATCAGGAATCACAATAAGCTGCAACTTGAGCTGGAAAGAAAAATAGGTTAACAGTGTCAGGTATCTGGAAAGTGTGATTGAGAAGTGAGAAAACCTAAATCTGGAGATCAATGCTAGAATCAGAGTACTGGAAGCCAACTGGAACAAATAGTCTGGAGTAGTGTGTGACAACAAAATGCCAAAGAAGTTGAAAAGAAAGAGAACAAAACAGTGGTGTGACCAGTATACCTATCTGACAGAGAAACCTGGGCAGTTAAAGCAGAGTGTCTGAGAAAGACTGAGATGATAAAGATGATGTGCATGAGGATGCACATTGATTATCTGAGGAAGAAATGAGGACATCACAGTGGGGGACAAAATTGCTGTAGTTGCAGAGAAGATGATAGGTTATGCTGGTTTAGTCTCATGGGCAGGAAAGCAGAAGACAGTTTGGTAACACAGGAAATGAGTATGTCAAGCCAAGAGATGGCTGCATGACAGAAAACCAATGACAGAAGGCCATAGATGCCGGAAGCTGTTGAAGACTGGGGGGTGAGAGGGGCACTTAATGATCTAAAAAGGGCAATTTTTTTATAACTATTTACAACCACAACATAGGTTCACTTGGAGGACATTTTAAACTTAGCCAATTCCTTTTTGTTGCCTGAATTAACTTTTTCTGATTGGTCTTACCTATCCCATGGCTGATAATTGTATATTAGCCCTAGTGAGAATAACTGTGATCATACTATAGATAATTTGATGGGACCCTGGTAAGGGATGCAGCATTTAGGAACTGCTTCTATCCATTAGTGGCATGAGGGGCAATCCTGGAGTGCATTTTCTGTTACCCATCCTTAGATCCAAGTTGCATTTGAATGTTGACGGATGAGCTTTGTTGTATTTGTATGGATAGTCTGTTGTGGAACAGTGGTAGCCTCTATGATATATAGCCATCTCTCCACGACATTCAGTTTAGATAGCTGGACTAAGTATTTTTGATGCCATTTGACCAGCTGATGTTCAGTAGGTCCATCTGTATTAGGTTGGAGGATGCCTTGTATGCCAGGCATGTCACCTCTAAGCACTCTGTAGGATACTGAGTATAGTAATAAATCTTTGAGGTGGTCCATGCAAGACCTATTGTTTAGGACTTGTATCCTTTTAGTAAGGTATCTCTGAAGGTATTCCAATTGTTGCATGGGGCTGGACAGATACATGCTAAAGTGGGCATTATACGAAATGATTGACCTAATGAGAGCTTTGTAAAGGGGGACAACATCTCTAGATCTAGTCATAATCAATTTGTTTATAAGCTGTGCAATATAGAAAGGCTTTCTTATGACTCTGGGCACATGCTGGTCAAAAATTAGGTCACTGTACACACAAGTTCCCAAATGCCAAACAATTGGGTCAGTTCTCAGAGGGCATTGTCATGATTTTGACACCAGTTATTATTTGGGACAAACCTTCCTGCATGATGCTTAAGTCATTTGGGATTCAATAACTGCTCCTAGCTTACAGTCATCTCAAACGTATCTGGCCAAAGCCCTTTGGTATTTCCTTTTACTTTTGATATGTATATGCCAAACAGAAAAAGTCTCAGCACTGAACCCTGGGGTGCTGCATTGGTGATTGGTCTCTTCCCCTACCAAACCCTGGGGGACTCCATTGGTGATTGGTCTCTTCCCCTATTTTGATCTCCTGCATCCTGTGAGCAAGTTGGCAATCCAGCTAGTGATGCAAGTGTTTGCCCCAACATTATTCATCTTTTATACTACACCTGAGTAGGGGACTATGTCAAAAGGCTTGGCCAGGTCAAGGTAATGTGGTGTGAACTGTTTTACCTTCATCCATTCCTTTGGTAACAAGAGTAAAGCTTAAAATTTGCCCATGATTTTGAGCCTTTCACACTTTTCTCTGGGCTGTTTTCAAACACATTTTAGGGGCATGCATGCATGTATTCATTCTTTGATTCACCTTCCTGATTGTATTTTTGGGCTTTGTCTGGAATTGTTAAGCTGTGAGGTTAGAAGAGAGGGGTAGGGGCTGTGAGAATGTTGCACAATGTTTAGATGTTTGAGCTGTATTTATGGTCTGTTAGTCATCATAAATGTGAATTCACACAATGCATGCTACTGTGGTGCTGCGGTACCGTTGTCGCCTCACAGTAAGACGCTGACCTGTTCGACTCTCAGAGCGTCTTCTGTGTGGAGACATGCGTGAATGGGTGTACCTTTGTTGAAGGTTGTGCATTAGGGCTGGCAACTCAGCATGTAAAAATCAACTGCCAATCATTAGCGGACAGGAGTTCTACTGTGGCAACCCCTAACCAGGAAAAGCCGAAAGACACAACAACCACCATCCTACCATCTTTATTAGTTCATAACCACAATGTTTTAAACCTCGTAATGTTATGTCCTTGTATGTTTTTTTTTTTTTTTTTTTTGTACCTCCTCTAGAATTGTGCTGAGACTTTTGGGGGGGACTATGAGAGTTCTGCAGAATGTGCTGATTATTGTAATGAATGCTAATGCAATCCCTGTTATTCTAATATCTTTCTAAATTTATCATAGCAATGTTTGTAACTATCCTTGATGTTATACCTTTGTTCTGCAGTTATTTTCAGCTTTTGAATTATGCTGAGAGGTTAGGAGGTTGGTAGGGGCTGTGAGAATGTTGCACAATGTCCAGATGTTTGTTAGTTTTGGTCTGTTCTTAAAAAATGTGGGGTCACACAATGCATGCTAATGCAAAATCTTATTCTACCATCATTATTAGTTCATAAGCCCAGTATTTTAAATTCTTAATGTTTAGTCTTACTGTAGTGCTGTCCATCATGTGTGGGTGTCTATGTCCTGTTTGCGAGGCTGTGTAACTGTCTGCCTTGTGTCTCTGTCCTGTGTGAGGGAGTCTGTGTGGGTGTCTTTGTGTACCTCTGTGGGACTGGCTACCTTGATGCTGAACAGAGGCTTGCCATAATGTAACAATATTACTACTAAATGCCAGTCAGTGTGTGTGTGTGTATTTGTGAGTGGCTACCTTGCTGTGGTACATGGGCTTGTTGTAATGTAACATTAGTATTAAATGCCAGTCAGTGTGTGAACCTCTGTGTGTGGCTACCTTGCTGTGGTACAGCGGCTTGTCATAATTTATTGGTACTAAATTTTATTTATTTAACATTTGTTGACCGGGAAAGTCCGACTAGGACATAGCCTATTTTTAGCAGAGGCCCAGGGAGAAATGCTGCAGAAGCATGTCTTTGGAATGTGGGAGGAAACCACACGAATGCAGGGCGGGCATGCAGACTCCACACAGAAGGCACCCCAGCTGAGAATCGAACCAGAGAACCTTTTGCTGGGGGGCGGGGGGCGACAAAGTTAACTGCTGCACCACTGTGCAGTCCCAGTCAGTGTGTGTGTGTACCATTGTGAGTGGCTACCTTACTGTGGTACAGGGGCTTGTCATAATCTAACATTGGTACTAAATGCCAGCCAGTGTGTACCTTGACATTTCAAGTCTTTTTAATGGTCTGAATGTAATAACATTACACAGTGATTGTTAAATGGTGCTGCATGATGACAATATGGTCACACTTTTTATATTCTCCTGGGTAGGGCCCCCAACTTGAAACATGCTGGAGGGCCCCCAAAATACTAGCACCGGCCCTTGTACCACCTATGTGGTAGCTCATGGGTACAGAGTTTTTACCAAAGGGGATGACAATGCACTTCATCTGGTCCTGTTGCCAAATCTATATTTACTTGCCTAGTACTTTATATAGCCAATTTAAAGAAATCTCATTTTCCATCTCTTTATTCTGTTTTCCTGTTAACTTTTTTTACTTTCCATGTTTTTTTCCTACCTTCATTTTTCTTTAAAGATTTCTTGTGCATATTGTACTAGTACTACACAATTCATAATCTTTTCCTGAGTTCTTTCTGTTTTTGCTTTTACATTTTTTATTTCTCTCCTTACACTGACAACTTCCTTTACTAATCTGCTTAAGTAACTCAATGTTGTTTTTTGTTATAAAAAATATCTTTGCTTATACCACAACTCTTCTATTTTTTCTTGAATTCTTTCATATAATTATTTTTCTTTGTCAACATACTTTCTGTTATTATGTTCTATATCTTCCAGTGCATCATTACATGTTCTTTTGTATTTTTCTTTCTCTACTTTTTTCATATCATATTGCCACTGTAAAAAACATTTGTTATATTTGTCCTTAAATATTATCCACAATTCAGACCAATTTTTATAAAATGTTCTCATGGTATATGATCTTTCCATAACTGTATTACTAATCTCTTTCCTTCTTCATTCCATACTTTCTCATTTATCCTTTTTATTCCTTTGCCTATTTTCATATTTTCCTTGTTTTCCTTTATTTCTAACCATATTGCAAGACAATCAGAAAATCCTGTTACAACTACATCCCTTCTCCTATAACTAAACCTTCTGATACTAATCTATTTCAGTTCTGTACATACCCCTTTTGTAAGTCCATGAATTTTTGTTGCAAGGTTTTGCCTCACCACATCTTATAACTTCTAACATTTTTCTTATATCATTAACTTTCTTTTTTACGCTTGCCTCTTAAAACACAATTAAAGTCTCATGTTGCTATAATATTCAAATGTATCACTACATAGTCTAAAATCTGATGAAATAAGCTTTCCATTTCTTTACAATTAGTAGAAGCATAACATGTTATAAATCTATATACTTGTTCTTTCCATTTTAAATCTACAACGGTTAATCTTCCCATTTTTGCTAAAGTTACATATAATGTCTTTATTGCATTTCTACTGAATATGGCCTATTCCAGAACATCTCTCATTTCCCAAATTCCAGATTATCTTTCCTCCCATACTTTCTCTGTTTGTAATCTTTCTTCATTTGTTAAAGCTCTTGTGTCTTGTAATATAATTATATGTACATCACATTTATTATACCACTCCAAAATCCCAAATTTTCTTACTATATTCTAAATATTCACGTTTACAGAAAGTACTCTAAAATTTTCATTTTCCCCCTTTCCTTAGAGTCATCATTTCATAAGTTCATAGCTAATTACTAGGCTAGCTTTCTTAATTCACCATTCTAAGCTTAGCCAATTTCTCTACCAAAGGTAAGAATCAAACAATGTACCTTGTATCTGTGAGTTAAACATCTTAACCATTATATCAACCCCCACTCATTAGCAGTATATATTCTCTTCCATCCATTTCCTTTCTTCTTATCCCTCTAAAATATATTTTTCTGTCTTTTATCCTTTTACCAATAGATTTTTTTTCTTTTATCTCCCAATTTATGTCGTTTTTATCCCATATTTCAAAACCTCCTTCTATGTCCTCTTTATTATTTTTTCTCATCTGATTTTTTTTCTATTTCTATTACTTCTAACATTTAAGAAAAGTAATAACACTGGGTAAAAGCTGGTCAAATACAAAATTCCAAAAATGAAGAAATAAGACCAGCTAACATGGCAATAAAATCAGTTCTTTTATAACGAATACAGAAGACAAGATACAAGGTAAGCGCTTTCACATCATATACTTAGGCGCTTCATCAGACGATAATTGCAAATGAGCAAAACATCAGTTAAATACAAAATTTCACATTCAACATGCTAGATCATGTGACTTCAGAACGATCTTAAAGGCACTGTCTCATTGAAACTTAGTACCTTATCAGCTTGGAAGTCTAAAATCCAATTAACTTCAAGACATTCAGTATGTGTTTTAGCATCACCACCCCTAATGTTAGCCTGATATAATTGTAAGACCAAAAAGTCAAATACATGCTCATAACTAGATGCTTGAATATGCCAAATGAGAGCATTCCTTAGGTGTCCTCTCTTGATATCATAGATATGTTCCCAGATGCGATCCCTTAAAGTACGATTCGTTTTACCAACATAGAATCTTCTGCAAATTTTACATACAGCTAAATAAACCAATTCAGTACTTCTACAGTCAGCATAAACATTAAACTTATATATATATATATATATATATATATATATATATATATATATATATATATATATATATATATATATATGATTTGTAGAAGGATGTACAAACAGCATCACTCTTAATATATCTATACATATTATACGCTCTACAAGGGAATGTTCCTATTCTTTTTGTTATTTGTACATTCTTATTAAAAGGCTTATAACGGAACCTTCTTTCCAAAGAATGATTATACTTAAAGGAGAAATGAGGGACATCACCTTAAAGGTTGTTATACCTTTCATCAGTCATCAAAAAAAAGTAATCTACCTAAATCACAAAGTCCTCGTAAATGTAACCTGCAAAACAAGCACTGTCAAAAACCTCACAAACATACAACACAGGTTGCAACCACAATGAAACATAAATCAAAGAGTCAGAGTATCCCATGCTAAAAGCCTATAAGGCAAACCTCCACCCAATCTAATATCTTAGTTATAGGTGACTTCCTTAGTGAGACACAATGATGCACTAACTGTGCAAGGAGAGTATCATGGTCTGTTGTGTATCAGATGCCAGGATTTTCCACATCATACATGCACTCCAAGTCCTTGCACCAGAAGTACACATAAGCCATAGTCATAGTGCCCATATGTGTAAATGACATCTGGAACCATGGACTATATGAAGAGAGATATGATAGAGCTCTTGGAATATGTGTCCAAGGCAGGTATGAACCTAACCCTGAGGAGCATTCTTCTATCATCAGGAATGATACCACAGTATGATCAGAAGCTTATTAACTTAAACAATTGGCTTGGTCCAGCCAGTGTCCAGTTGCCTAGCTTGGGTTACCTGGGCTAGCAATGTTTAGTGGAAGTTGGATATAAAATTTCTGAACCTCATAAAAATAGGCATTTCAATGTGCAAAGTGTAAACCACTTTATTAGATGGACCTGATGAAGCTCAGGCGAAAGTGTTTTCTTAAATATAGTTCTACACAGTTGTAGCTCATAATGTGTTGTCATGGTTTATTTGTTAGAAGTTAAAACTAAAAATAAAACCTTTTAACTAAGAATGAGGTTCTGCAGATTGCTGAGCTGGTAAACTGGCATGGGTCTTTCAGAAATATTCAAATAAGGGATTAACCTAACCAAGCTTTGAGACTGGTTCCTTGTTTTTCCATCTCCCAGATTTTCCTCCATTCAGCTCCCATGGACCCTCCCACTATTGTCTGTAACTGCCTTTAAATAACTGACCCATTGAATGTAATGTATTAGAACAAGAACACTCATCCATCTACCTACTTAACTGAGTAAACTACTGGAAACTTCAACAAGGTGTCTTTATTCTTCCCACAGGAAGGGTATCAGAGAGAGAGAGATTCTCCTAGATTTTCTAACTAAAGTGATTTTATTTGGACTTATCCTCTGTTTCTTGTTAGTCCCGTCACCCTCTGGGTCACAGGTGAGATACTGGACTTCACTCAAGCCCTCTGGATTACCTCTGTTTTCATTTGTATACATGAGGTCAGGGTGACACTTCAACAGTGACAATCATCTAAAGCCAAGCTTTACACCCCCAGATGACTAGCCCTGGTCAGTATTAGTCTCAAGTGACCCAATGGGTATTTTTTAGTTCAAACTGGGTTTACTAATTCTCTTTCCCCAACACTAGCCAAAGGCATCTCACAAGTTTCAGTATTATCCCACTATTATTTTCCATGTTTACTGACAAACTTACTGAAGACATCCCGCAAAACAAACTTATTTATATGCTGATGATAACGTCACAAATAGAGCAAATGCATCCCACTCGACCATCAAAAAAGATTTAGTAGATGAGCTTTCAAGATCTTGGGCTGGCTTCTCCAAAACAAACATATTCTAAGTACTAAGACCAATCTATAACTTAGATACCAGACAAAATATGTCACCTGTCCTTCAACATTGGGTGATACAGTACAGTAACCAGGAACCCAAATAAACTATATTAGACCTCAAATATCTAATGGTCTGGCTGGATCAGACCCTCAGTTTGAAATACCATCTAACTGTTACTAAGATGAAACTTAAACTGCTGTTTAGGGCAAAAAGGATTTCCCACTTCCTTTCCCCAGTCATTAGAATGGCTATTGGCAAGGGAGGCCTACTCATCCAACTTGAATTTGGCCTGCTTATGTTAGCAAACATACCATATTAAAACCTAACCTCACTCCATTCCACCACTAGCAACAAAACGTTTACAGCTGTACTTGGCAACACATCATCAGAATCAGAAAATGGAATATTTTAGGTCAGTTGCTTAATCCTGAGACTTTTGCTTCTTTCCATCTGTATAAATAAATTAACAGTGGATCTCTTAGCTGACAAATATACCTTATACATAGATGATAATATTATACTCAACTCAAACTCTTCTCTCAACAAGCTCCAAAAGAAACTCCACTAGAATATGTTGATGGACTGTAAAGTAGTTTTCAGCCATAACAAATCCATTTCAAAAGCTTGCGCTTATCCTAATCATACAAATAAATGACCCACAAGGAAACCCCTTTCCAACACTTATTAAAAATATTTTGGATTACTCTTGTATCTACATCCCATCTTCTTCCCACACTTCGGTTACATCAATGACAGAGCATTAAGACATACATTTTGCATGCAAATACTCCCACCTCCTTATATTTGCAGCTAGAGTAGCCATAAAGATCAATGTGCTCATTCATAAATTAGAGTATTGCCACCCAGTTATAGCATTTAATTCTGCCCATGATACAAAGACCCTTCAGACTGCAACAAATAATATGTGTTGGTCCATTACATTAGCAAACACAAGGGAAAACCACTGTACCACGTTTCAGAAAGTGAACTGGTTCCCAGTGAATGCAAGAGCCAGCCTTCATAGTTTCATAGTTTAGTACTAGGCTATCTGCCCTGGGGCATTTGTAAGCCTAGCCATAAAATGGTACAAAAATGCACAGAACAGATTTAGAATACTGTGCCTCTGTCTAGTAGTGACACAGTGAAGGTCCCCTTATATAATAGAATTAGTTTACTGTGCCCCTGTCTAGTAGTGACACAGATGTGACCCCTGGGGTAAACTTATGATCTCCCATCCACTCATCAAGATTTCTCTTGAAGAGAGTCAGTGAGGGGCTCTGCCAAACATGAACTGAGATCCTGTTCCAGAGCATGGGAAGCCTCTGGGTTCTGAATCTATCCTTCCAGCATGTCCTATTCATACTTGTGCCGAGGTTTAAGTCTTTAGCTCTCGTGGTTCTGATGGATTTGGATTTTTTGAGGTGGAGCATGTCCATCAGTTCCTGATTGGACATGGCCTTGTACGTCAAGCAGAGATCACCTCTGAGCAAGTGGTATGCTACTGAATAGAGCTGGAGTTTCTTTAGTCTGGCAGAATAAGACATATGTTGGAGACCCTTGATTCTCTTGGTGAGGTACTTTTGTGGTCTCTCCAGCTGTTGCAAATGCTGGGTGAGGTACATACCAAATGGGGCATTGTACTCAATCATGGGTCTGATGAGGGAGGAGTATAGGGGTACAATGACATCCTTGGATCTGGATGTGAATCCCTTCATGATAAGGTGTGCAAGGTAGAATGTTTTTCTAACCACTTTGGCAATGTGGGTGTCAAATGAGAGGTCGCTGTCGATTTGGGTCCCTAGGTCTCTGATTACTTTTTCCGTACTCAGTGGGTTGCTGTCTATGTGATAATTTGTGGGTACTTTGTTTTTCCCAAAGGGGATGACTATACATTTTTTGGCATTTAGTTTAAGGCCATGACTCCGGCACCAGTTGTCCATTTCTGTGAGGCCTTTTTGTAGGATGTATGTGTCTGCTGGTGTATCGACTAATGCGCCTAGTTTGCAGTCATCTGCAAACTTTGTCAGCCACAACCCTCCCATGTTTGCTTTAACATCTGAGAAATAAATGCCGAACAAGAGGGGTCCCAGGACAGATCCCTGTGGGACACCACTTGTGACTGGCTTTGAGTCTGACATTGCTCCAGCGATTTTAACTTTATGGGTTCTGTCCTTTAGCCAGTTTGCAACCCATCTAGTGACATAAGGGTTTACATTTAAGCTGTTGAGCTTATCTATGATGTCTGAGTGGGGTATTGTGTCGAAGGCCTTAGCCAAGTCCAGGTAGGCTGTATGGACTGCTTTGCCCTCATCAATGGCTCTATTGACTGTTTTGAAAAAGTCAACCAGGTTCAAAAGGCAGGATCTGCCCTTTACAAAGCTGAACTGGGTGGGGTCAAGTGTCTGTAGGTCCCCAATGTCTCTGTTTATGAGTTCCATAATGATTCTTTCCATAGCTTTGCAGACCAGGCTGGTTAAGCTTATGGGGTGGTAGTTCCTGGGGTCTGTAGAGGTACCCCCTTTGTGGAGTGGGACCACTGTTGCTGTACGCCAGTGTTCAGGTACATATCCTGTAGTAAGGCTAAGGTTAAATAGCATTTTTATGTGCGGGTTTAGCTCCTCTTGGAGTTCACGTAGCACGCAACCCGAGATACCGTCAGGTCCCATTGATGCTGTGTTTTTAGCTTTGCTGAGGGCGGCTCACACCTGGACATCTGAGATGACAGGGAGATTACATTCAGCTGGGATAAGTATTTCTTCTTTTGAGGGTGAGGGAGGGGAGAAATTTGCACTGAACCTGTCAGCCAGAATGTTGGCAATATCTGTGGGTTCAGTTTATTTTTTTGTTGTTGTGAACTAACTCTGAGCATATCTGAGGGTTTCCGCCCAGGTTTCTAACATAGCTGAAGAAGGCTTTGTGGTTATCTTTAGTGTCCTTAGCGATTTTTCTCTCAAAGTTGGCCTTGGATGTTTTTATGAGAGAATGTAGTTTTCTGCTAGTGTTGATCAGAGATGTCTTCCCTTTATGGGATTTTGCTCTGTCGTGCAGTAGCTTCCTTCTTTTGTTATACAATTTGTTAATGGCTGAGGTCCACCAGACAGGACGCTTGCCTTTGGTGGAGAAGGACTTGGATTTATTTGGGATTGCATGATCCATGCATTCTTGGAGATGTCCATAGAAAGCATTTGTGAAGGATTCAGCATTGTGGGATGTGGTATCCACTGGCCCAGTGGGTTTAAAGGATACCATCTCAGTCTTAAGAAGAGTGAAGTCTGCTTTTGAGAAGTTTTTCACTGTGGTCTTTTGTGCTGGGGGCGGAGGTGGGATATGTATATCCAGGGTGATTAGTTTGTGGTCAGTTGAACTGACAAACCACTAAACACCATAGAATGCCATTATACAACTCACAGAAATTAGTACACAATGCAGTAAGACCCCATTGTGTAGCCACATTACTCCCGGTATGGAGTAGACATGTACATGGCTCTCCCACTAGTGCACACAGCTTACTGACAGTATACCAGATGTATACAGTTGGTGCCAGTGGGGTAACATAAGGAACCTGAATTGTGTGCTTCAACAAAGTATTAGTTTAAGGATGTCCACACACAACAAAGTATTAGTTTAAGGGTGTGCACACTTATGCAACCAGCATATTGTACGTTTTTTATTTTTTATGTTTTTTCCCCTAACAAATGTGTTTGTTTTTCAATTGAATTGTACAGGTTATAGGTCATATTAAAGGTGGGAAAAGTTTTGAAATGATTTATTGTGGACTCATTTTTTATATCACAAAAACCTGGCATTTTAACAGGGGTGTGTACACTTTTTATATCCACTGTGTGTGTGTGTGTGTGTGTGTGTGTGTGTGTGTGTGTGTGTGTGTGTGTGTATATCATCATCATCATCCCCTTTTCCCCCATTTACATGGGGTCGAGGTATCGTATTAACTGTCGCAAACTCTCTCGATTCAGTGCCACTCTCCTGCCTTCTTCAACACTCATGCCTGACTGTCGCAGATCTTCTTTCACACAATCCATCCACCTCTTTGCTGGATGCCCTCGCTTCTGCTTACCTTCTTCCTGTCTGTCCCAAATCTCCCTCACCAGATTGTCTTCTGCTTTTCTACACGTGTCCATACCATCACAATCTGTTTTCTTTGATCTTTTCAGCAATTGGAGCTACTTTGGCTTCTGCTCTTATGTCCTCATTTCTTCGACTGTCCCGCAGTGTGCATCCTACCACCTTTCTCAGGCACTTAATTTCCATCACCTCTAGCTTCTTCAACTGTTCTGCCTTTACTGCCCAGGTTTCTGTACCATACAGTAGTACTGGTCACACCACTGTCTTGTACACCTTACTTTTCAGCTTCTTTGGCATTCTTCTGTCATATACTACACCTGATACTCTATGCCAGTTGGCTGCAGCCCCTCTGATTCTAGCTTTGACCTCTTCATTCAGACTACCCTTCTCCTCAACCACCCCTCCCAGATACTTGAAGCTGTTTACCTGTTCCACTATCTTCCCATCTATCTCTATTCTCAGCTTCTTCTGATTTCCCCAATCTGCTGCCATTACCACTGTCTTATCTGTGCTTAGTTTCATCCCATGTGCCTTCAGAATTGCATTCCATTCTCCTATCCTTTGCTGAAGTTCTAGATCAGAGTCTGCCTGTACTGCCACATCGTCTGCATACAGCAGCTTTGTTGCTCTGATCCCTCCAACCTGTTTTCTGATGTAGTCCATTACCAGTATGAACAGCAGTGGGCTCAGAGCTGAACCCTGGTGTACACCCACTCCCACTGGGAACCCCTCAGTGAGGCCAAACACTGTTCGTACTTGAGACACTGGGTCCTTGTACATAGCCTGTACTAATTCTACCAATGTTTCTGGTACTTCAAACCACCGCAGTACTGCCCAGATCAGCTTTCTTGGGACCTTGTGATATGATTTCTCCAAGTCTAGAAAAGCCCAGTTTGACTCTCTCCTCTTCTCTAGTTTCTTCTCAAGTATCTGTCTCAATGCAAACATCGGGTCAATTGTGCTGCATCCTGATCTGAATCTGAACTGTTCATCTCCCATCTTACATTCTATTATTCTGCGTATCCGTTTATCAATCACCCTCTCCAGAACTTTCATGCAATGTGGTAGGAGTTTGATGCCTCTATACTGTCCACAGTTGTGGATGTCCCCTTTGTTCTTGTACACTGGCATGAGTATGCTTATTCTCCAGTCATCTGGAATATGCCTTTCTCTCCACACTGCAATTAGTACCCTCAGGAGCCATTTCTCCCCTAGCTCACCCAGCATCTTTATCATATCTGCTGTGACCTCATCTGAGCCTGCTGCTTTCCCTGACTTCATTTTCCTTAGTGCTTCTACTTCTGCTAAGCTGGGCTCCTCTTCTTCTCTCATTGTAGGCTGTTTCTGGGGCAGTACCCCTTCTGTGGGGTTTTCTTCATTCAGAAGCTGCTGGAAATACTCCTTCCATCTGCCTTTGATGCCCTGTGGGCTGGTAAGCAGGTTGTTGCTGGAATCCCTTATGAAGGGTGTCTGACTATCTTCTTTATCTTTCTGTCTTTGCCTTGCAACCTGGTATAGTTTCTTTGTGCCCCTTACTGAGTCACTTTCCAGAAGCTGATAGAGTGCCTCTGATGCCCTATTCTTTGCTATTGCAACTTCTTTCTTACTTATATATATATAGATACACACACACACACACACACACACACACACACACACACACACACACACACACACATACATTGCCACTCCAAAGACAGAAGTTCTAGTTCAGTTCTCTGGTGGGATGACTTCTTTGTGGTGTCTACATGCCCGTCCTGTGTCTCTTATGTTTCCTGTGTTTCTTTCAGATACTCTGATTTCCTTCCACCTACTAAAGACATACAGTAGGTTAATTGATGACCTTCCAAATCTGCCATAGTTGTATGTGTAGCATATGACTGAGTGCATGTATGTGTTATAACCCTGTCCAGAATGAGCTTATAAGCCTTGTGCTCCCTGCTTGCCAGGATAGGTTCCAGCATTCCTGCGACCTTGAGAAGGTCAAAGTGGGTTATCAGAAAATGGATGAAAACATGGACTGATGGATGGATGACTTGCATTATTTTTTAAGAAGGTGTATTCTATTTTCACATTTTCACTTTAAGTTCTGGAATAGCCAGTCCTTCTGTGATACAAGCAGACTGTCTGTTACCTTACTGCATGCACCATGCTAACCCTTAGAACCATTCCATCACCTACACAATATTTTTTTGCTTGTCTTGTTTTATGTCTGCCAAACATCAAGCTTACTTTCTCTTTCTCAGTTGCATGTTTTCACTCCACTTACAGTGTGAGAATTGATTCTGGGGAGAAGAAGCTGTCAGTCAGGAGAAATGTTTCTTTTTTATTAATTTAACCTCTCCCCCTGTCAGCTGACAGGTGCACTCAGAAATGTAGAGGGTCGGGGGTCATATTATCACTCCTAGTGTGCATGTGCTCCTGCACAGACACACAGCAGAGGTTATAGCACTACCTCATGAACAAGACTTAGTAGACCTGCAGACACATCCCTGGTGGGTAATGCCGCATGCATTATGCCTTATACCCCAAAGTTGTTGTAGTATTGGAGCAAACTGGAGTGTCTCTGCACTCAGGGTAGGCAAGCTGCCTTTTGGTGTTCACTTCCAGATTCCTTGCCAGCTCCTTCATGTTCTGGGTTGCTCCTTATTTTATTCTCATAAACTGTTGCATATTGCTGGCATCCTCCAAAGGCTTAACATTATCAACTAACCATTTTACTGGATATGCCATCCTGGGGGGGTGGGGGTGGGGGTCTTCTAACAATGACAGATCAGAGCTCATATTCTGCCATGTTTTCTTTCTACTCAAGCTTTAACTTCTATGGAAGTTAAATTTATTTAATAATCTCAGTATGGGTAACCAGTCCTTGTAACTAATATCAATACAAAACTGTCATAATATAGCACAAACATCTTTTTTTCTGTATTTTCACCATCTATGACTTCAAATCAAATCTGAATCTAGATGAAACAGAATGACATATTAATTCTGCCTTTATTCTGTATCAAAATATGTCAACCCTTTTCACAGTTTTGTAAGGCGCAGAAGTTTTTTTGCACTATCAGTTTTCTATGCAGTATGCACCTTACTCATGTATTTGAGCCGTAAAAGTTTTCATTAGATACTTGTTAACTGGTTATGTGAGCTGATCCTCAAACCATTTTCAGCCACAATTGCAAGGGTAAACAACATATATGGACACTCTACTCCAGCACACTTTTCTAAAGTAAGATTACTTAGAAAAACCCGCACAGACCTGGGAGAATATGGAGAGTGACCTAAAATCAGGAATGAACCTTAGCTGATAATGGGGCTAGACAGAGGTTTATGACCACTGAGCCAGTGTGCTGCATAAAGTCACTACGCACACCAAGGTGATGCAAATGGTACATTAATATTCAAGTACGCAGAAGCTGTTTAAGTGCAAGTCTCTACATACTGGTAACTTTGTACAATCCATTTTAAGTAGTTGTAGAATCAGTGTGCATTGTATCTTATGGATCAAAGTTCTTTTCTGTCCCATTTTACTTGAAACAAATTCATAAATTCCTGCACCCTCTTCTAATCCATTAAATAATGTTTCGTTTTCATTTTGTCAGCACAATGTAGTCATAGACATAGACGTGCTTCTGTCTACTTTTGCTCATTGTCGCCTGTGACTGTTAAGTTTTTGTAACATTGAAAACCACCTCATCTCCTTAAAAACTACTAAGAAAAACTCATAACCCATCTTTCCTTAGCACATACTGATTAAACTCCTTTCCTGGTGAATAATATGCTTCATCTCATTCAACTGTTGGATCCTGGTTTTATACTATAAAGAATGAATAATACCAAAATACTCAGGAATTGAAAACTGTACTTTATGGTCATACTGCCCTCTGCTGTACAGTCAGCATATATTCTTGTTTCACACAGTAGGTAAACTTTTTTTTCCTTATGAAGCATGAACCTAGGTTGCTTTTAACAAAAATCCTTATTAGTGGTTCAAAAAAAAAATCTTAAAATCCCTAAACACAATATTCATCTACAGGTAATGTTCAGTCTAATATTTCAGAGCATTTTGGAGCGCACACTGCACAATTTAGTCCCTGTTTGAAGGGAAAGAGGAGGAAACAAGATCTAAAATCACAGGTATCAACAGACATGATACTATAAAAGTTTCATTTTCTTCAACATTCTGCTTTGGACCCAGTAGCCAGACACCTCTTTCATCTTGTCCATCTTTCTCCCATTTATACCCAGGTCATTCTAGAGCAATTTAGTGAATACCATGTCTGTGATAGTCTGACCATATAGAACAACCTGTATGCCTCATGCTTAAACAAATCCTCTTAAAAGGAAAATGTTATTTTTTATATTTTTTGTCTGTTTTTGTAGCTACTTCATTCATCTGTCTGGCAACTATCAGTTTTGCAGCTGATCGATTAGCCCATTTGTTTCCATTGGATGGCAATTAGTCATGGAAGGTATGTTATGTTGTGCTGTGTTGTGTTATATTATGTTACGTTACACCCCATACACCCCTTACCCACAGTGACCTATGTGTGTGAATGCTATCATTGCTGGGCCTCACGCATGGGAGTTTCCATGCATGTCCAGCCTAGTTACAACACACACTGCTCTGTGACCATTCATGCCATGGACCTGTTCCATTTCAACCTCCATGGGGTGTCAGTATTGCAGCAAACTGAGCTACCTTCCATCCTCAGGGTGTGACAACCTGCGGACACTCAGTCTCACCATCCATGGCCAGCTCCTCCATCCTCAGGGTGTGACAACCTGCGGACACTCAGTCTCATCATCCATGGCCAGCTCCTCCATCCTCAGGTTGTGACAACCTGCGGACACTCAGTCTCATCATCCATGGCCAGCTCCTCCATCCTCAGGGTGTGACAACCTGTGGACACTCAGTCTCACCATCCATGGCCAGCTCCTCCATCCTCAGGATGTGACCACCTGCGGGCACTCAGTCTCACCATCAATGGCCATCTCCTCCATCCTCAAGGGGTGACAACCTGCGGACACTCAGTTTCACCATCCATGGCCAGCTCCTCCATCCTCAGGGTGTGACAACCTATGGAAACTCAGTCTCACCATCCATGGCCAGCTCCTCCATCCTTAGGGTGTGACAACCTGTGGACACTCAGTCTCACCATCCATGGCCAGCTCCTCCATCCTTCTAGTTACTAATCAAATCACTGTCATTTGCAAATCAGTAAGGACCTTATTCCTCTTTACCATGGAGCCAAGATTGTTTTCCCCTAGATTAATTCACTGCTTACTCTGCAGCCATAATTTTCTAAGATGATTAAAGCTCTGTAATATCGCTAGCCAGCAACACAAATTATTAAATAATCAGTAAATCTCAAAAGCTTCATCATCACCTTTTCAAAAACTCTGACCCTTTTTGTATGTGTGCCCTTCATCAGTCTTGTTGCAAACCCTTATGCACTTGCCACCAAATACCTGAATATTAATTCAATAACATTTTGACAACTGAAGCACCAATAAGCTTATTAATAATGTTATATAGGTAACAGTCATAACACACGCCATGGGAACAAGTTATTATATGTTCCCCTCATTAACTGGCAAAACATATTTCGTTGCACAGGGTGCTTGATATATAAAGTGTTCCTTAGGTGCTGTTATGAATTTCTGCTGCTTACTGCATCTCATTGATTAGTTAATGGCTATGGGATAATAATCTGTTTAATACAATTATCACCAAGCTCTTGCAATGTCAAAAAGCACTTAATCACCACTGATTGTCAAACTTCTTCCTTTGCAGAGAACAATACTGCTTTTACTAATGTTTTCGTCACGTGTTCTTTTCTCAAAACTAATTACAGGGTATCATTGAAGCATTCTCCATGCACTTTACTAGAGATTTAAACACTTAAGTGGTATTCGTGGAAATATGTTGTACATGTGATTACTCAATATGTGGGTCCTCTTTATAAAAAAAATAGTTTATTCAAATACTGTAAAGTTGCAGTTTGAGGTGATAATGTCTCTGTAGTACCTGAAGGCTAAAAAAAAAAAAAAAAAAAAAAACAATGATTTAAATCAGATTTTTCAGGATGAATGCTTCCCTGCACCCATCTGAGTGGGAGGGGTTTGCTTCCACACTCTCAAAACTTATATATATTAACCGGGCAAGATTAATCATTCTGAAAAGAAAGCTACTCAATAGCAGGGTTACTCTTCAGCAGTACAAAGCCAGCTGGGTCTTGAAAGGGACATGCAGCAATGCTTTTCTGGATTAGATAGTTACTTGATCATCACATTTTGTAAGTAGTGCTTATAACATTTTAATGTTTAGGGAAAGAGTCTAAGTTACTTGCAGCATTTTAGAGTTCACTGAGAGAGTCTAAGGCAATTGGTGGAAGAGTGCACTCCAGCTTCGATATTAATACAATCTTGCTATTACTTTTAAGATTTTGGCCTTTGGAAAGAAAAAAAAAAATATTTGATTTTATATGCAAAAACTTTGCTGACTGCTCTGCATGTGTATGGTGGGTGGGTAAGAGGGTAAGGCTAAATTGTGCACCCAGGCATTTGTATGAAGGGATTCACTTTATAAGCTCGAAATCCTGAAATATCAAATTTCAGAATCTTGAGCCCATAAAGTGGAAAGGCTAAAACATCGAACATCCAGAAGTGTGAAATTCAAAATCACGACGTCTATACTACACACACACACCACACATGCACACACACCTTCCTCTCCACAAACAAACACACAACCCAATCCTATGCACCCCCCACACTCCCCCTACTTAAATATACTAACTCCAAGGTCGCACTACATACACAAACACATGAAACACCACCAAACAAGCTACATCCCCCTCACACACACACACACACACACACACACACACACACACACACACACACACACACACACACACACACACACACACACACACACACACACCACAGTAAGGTTACAAAACACACTACAGCCCCTACCCAAAACCCTTAAAACATAAACATTTACCTGAATCCATGAACATAGCACAACACCAGAACCGCTAATTCAACATCTCCGAAATGCGAGATTTTGAATTTTGCGCTTCTGGGTGTTCGCTGTTTTAGCCTTTCCACTTTATGGGCTCAAGATTCTGAAATTTGATATTTCAGGATTTCGAGCTTATAAAGTGTTTCCGTATGAAGACATGAGTTTACAACAGATATTGGGGGTCATGAAAGATAATTAAGGATATATTAGTCTCTGTGGCCTTTCCAACTGTGCAGTATGTTTGGATAGCTACAAACCAAAGAAGGCACTGAACTCTGTAATTGGTCTGATCAGTGATGCGTACTGAGGAATGATAATTCCTGGATGGGATACTTTTGGAGATCACATGGGCTAGACAGAAGAATTTTCTGACTGCTGGTGCCAAGGACTGGAAGCTGTTAACGAATGTGTCAAAATCGCTGATTACCATGTCAGTTTGAAGTGAAATACTTGCTATACTAAACGATACTGCAGATGAGTCTTGATTGCTGAATGTAACAACGCTGTACTTTTTGCATTTAATTTTAGCCCTTTATCAGTTTACCCTTAGTTTGTGAGGATTAACTCTTACTGTAGTGATTCCATATCTGGCAGGAAATGAATGCAATGCCCAGCTTACAGTTGTTGGAGAATTTAATTAGCCATATGTCTAGATTTATAGTCTTGTAGTCAAAGAAGTATGTGCTGAAACGGGTGGGGGGGGGGGGTCCTCAGGACTCGGCAGTAAGGTTTACCATTAGTTACTTTCTTGCTTTTTAAGAGGGTGCCTTCCAACTTGAATATACAGGTTCTAACTTTCCAGCAGTTAACTATCCTCCTTATTAGGTAAGGGTCTGTATATAGGGTTTATATGTAGTTATTTTAGCTTATTTACTATGACATTTTTAGTCCTTAGTCTCGCAATAATTTACTTGGATTTAAACACACAGAAAGCTTAAATTTTGTTGGACTAATTGCTTAATGAAGTGCTTTTTTTGTTTCTTGTATGTGCTTCTTGATAAGGATTCAGGACCTTAAATCAAATGTGATATAGATTGTCCTTTTGGTCCAGACTCATCTGCATTGCTTCCCTGTGAATGATCAAATTCAACATTTCTCCTCACACTCTTTTTTTGTAACACAGGAAGACATTGGGAAAATCTGCCACACTACGACTTTGGTTTATGTTTTCTTTCCTGCAGAAGCATTGTCAGACATTAGCAATGAGTATGACTTGGCAATTTAAACTTAAGACTTCCCCTTATCAACAACTGTGCTGGATAGAGTTCTAGTATTTGTAATTGTTTGTTCCCATACCTTAAAACTGACATAATAATCTTCATTGAATTGCCAGAACTGCCACGTATTTTGATGGGATTTTTAACAGATGATCCTCCATTCTACTTACATGCTACTCTGTGGGTACATGAGACTCAAATTAATGTGCTCACATTCCCATTGATAGACCAAATCACACAACTATTGACTCAAATTGAGGACTGTTGCTTTATATCTCTATCAGATTTATATTATGTTTAGCAAAGGTAGATATTAGAACTGTAATTACACTATGTCTTGTGATTTCATGTGAGTATATAACCTCAAGACATTTCAAATAGTACTCCATGCAAAAACAATGATAATGGGTATCTGAATTTACACACGTTTGATCATATTGTCATGCAATGAAGATTCTAGAATTTCATGCAGCAGCATTTTCTCCTTTTGATTTTGATTAATGAACTCATTTCTGTATAATTTGCTCAATCTGTTCAGACATCATAGACTATTAAAAAATCATGATATGCTAAACTGAGGCCTCATCTTCCTGAGTTGGTGGTAGCTCAGGTGGATATAAAAGATGCTACAGTACTGATCACAAAGAGTGAGTAGGGAAAGTTCCCTGGCCATATTTCGTTAAGTTAGTATTAGTACCAAATCAGGTCTATCCTGAAAAGAAGTTATTGGCCTAGTGGGTCTAACCTGGTCAACAAAGTGTAAATGAACAAATGAACAAATGCATTCAACATCTGAGGGAGACCAAAATGACTGCAGGTATTCTGTCCTCTGTCCTTTTGCAAAGTGTAAATAAAGAAATAAATTGCATACTCTTATTTTACATTGGGCCATACCCAGATGTGACTCATGTATTCTACTCAGCATGGATCCACTCAGCTCAATAGGAATAATGACTCTGTTAGTTTTGAGTAATAAACCTTCTACACAATATATCTCATGTTGGTACAGAAAGTACACAGCGATGTTTGTATGGAGTGATTTAGCACTATGTGGCAAATTCAGTATTACACAACAATGCAACTCCTCTCTTGTACAAACTATAAACTTTTATATTTTCTCAAAAGAAGAAGCTAATTGAAAAACAATTCTTAGAACTTCTATGCTTTCCTCAAATAAATTATCTTTACATTTTTTGCAGGAGCGTGATATTTAAGGTAGCCACTATCTGCATTGTTTTCCTGGTTTATATTTAATTTGCAGGTCATACTATGACAAAAACTATAACATCCTTTAAAGTATTACTGGGGCTTTGTGCAGTGATACTTGAAAGTGGCTTGTGATCTGATTCCCCAGTGACTCCTTAGATATAGAGGATCATAAGAAGTTACTAGGCTATGGGACCTGAGGCCCTTACAAGCCTAACCAAGAATTTAGCCCATTTTCCAACAAGTCAGCACCCTATGCTACTGTCAAGCAGGGACACAGGTGGAATCCTAGTGGTGGATTTTCTGTTCCCCATCCAGTTATCCAGGTTCCACTTAAAAAGATTTAATGAGGTACTCTGCTTTACGTGGAGAGGGAGTCTATTCCACAAAAGGAGGAGTCTCTGGGACACAAATCTGTCCTGCCAGCAAGTCCTATTGATGTCACAGACCAGGTTGAGGCTGCGCATGCGGGTTACTCGAGTGGAGCTTGACTTGCAGATATGCAGCAGTCCCATCAGGGTGGGGTCTGAGATTGCTTTGTATGCCAGACAGAGTTCACCCCTGAGGAATCTGTAGGAGACTGAGTAGAGGGACAGGGCTTTTAGGCTATCTGTGTAAGGTAGATGTTTGAGGACCTGGATTCTCCGGGTGACGAACCTTTGTGGTCTCTCCAGCTCCAGCATGTGCTTTGTGAGGTATATGTCGAAAGGGGCATTGCACTCAATAATGGTTCTTATAACAGAAGAATACAGGGATGTTATGAGCACCTTGTCCCTGGATGAGATACCCTTAGTAATGGGGTGGGCCATGTAGAAAGCTTTCCATACAGTGGAGGCAATATGGTGGTGAAAAGTCAGTTTGCTATCAACCTGGGTGCCCAAGTCCCTCATGACAAAAGGACAACAAATTGCATCCCAAAAGGGATGGTGATGCTTATTTTGGCATTCAGTTTGAGGTAATGTTTCTGTCACCAGTCATTTGATTGGGTAAGACCCTCTTGGAAGATGTCCACATCACTAGGGGAATTGATGACTGCACCCATCTTGCAGTCATCTGCAAATTTGGTCAGCCATCACCCACTAGATTTGGCCTGCACCTCTGAGAAGTAGATCCCAAACAGCAGAGGCCCAAGATCGATCCCTGGGGTTCACCACTTGTTATGGGTCTACTACTTGAGGTGGCTTCCCCTATTTTGACTAGGTGGGTTCTGTCAGTGAGCCAGTTTGGTACTCAACTGGTAACATATGGATTGATGCCTAGTTGAGAGAGTTTATCTATTATACCTGAGTGGGGAATAGTTTTGAAGGCCTTGGCCAGGTCAAGGTAGGCGGTGTGCGCCGTCTTCCCCTCATCTATGGCCTTGGTGACTGTCTTAAAGAAGTCGACCAGATTTAACAGGCATGACCTCCCCTTGACAAAGCCAAACTGTGTGAGATCAAGTGTCTGGAAGTTGCCAATGTGCTTGTTAATGAGGTCCATGATAATCCGCTCCATGGTCTTGCAGATCAGGCTAGTTAGGCTGATGGGTCTATTATTTCCTGGATTGGTGGACATTCCACCTTTGTGCGAAGGGATGACAGTAGCTGTCCTCCAATTGGCTGGGACAAAGCTGATACTCAGGCTTTGGTTGAATAGGGTGCTTAATGGTGCTGGAAGTTCCTGCCTGAGTTCATATAGGATGCAACCTCGGATGTTAACAGATCCCATGGAGTCTGTTTTTTTTTGCCTTTGAGAAGGCAGTGATGACTTGCTCCCTAGAGATAAGGGGAGGAGGGGCAGGTACTGGGGATGCTCTGTTCTACTGATGGGGGGACAAAAGAGTGAAGTTTTCACTGAACCTGTCTGGCAGCAGGTTGGCTATATCTATAGGGTTTGTGTATGTGGTGTCCTTAACCACCAGTTCTGAGCAGATCTGGATGCTTCCTTTGAGAGTGAGGACATATGTGAAGAAAGCCTTATGATTGTCTTTACTAGATGTGGCCAGTTTGGATTGAAGTTTGCTTTGGAGGATTTCACTAGTGCTCTTATTTGCTTGTTCAGGCTCTGGAGAGATTGCTTCCAATTACACATCTGCTCCTTCTTGATCCTGGACAGCAGTTTTTTCCTTTTATTATAGAGTGTATTTATTGCAGATGTCCACTAGACAGGTTTACCTTTCCTTGAGGAGGAGGATTTTGTCCTGTCTGGTATTCCTGATTCCATGCAGCTATATAAATGCTTATATAGTACTTCGGTGTAGGTTTGGACATATGTGCCAGTTTCTCTGGAGGGGAAGGGGGCTGTGAAGCTGTTTATACCTTTCTTCAAGAAATTGTAATCAGCTTTGGAGAAGTTTTTTTGTTTGACCCTAGCTGGGGGGAGGGGGGTTGTGGGAGATGGTGACTTTGAAAGTGACTGCTTTGTGGTCGGATCTTACCAGGGATGATGACACTTTAGGGATGCTGCAGTGGTTACTCATGTTGGTTAATACCAAGTCCAAGACATTTTCTCCTCTTGTGGGGGTGTCAACCAACTGGTCCAAGGCATTTGCATTGATGAAATCAAGGAATCTCTGGGCATTTCTGTTTTGGCATGAGTATTTCTTCCAGTCTATGGTTGGATAGTTAAAGTTGCATAGGAATAGGGTAAAGGGTTGAATCTTGATAGATTTGAAGAGGTCCAGATAGGTGGAGTGGGCATCTTGAGTCAGAGTTGGAGGCCTGTAGCTACTTATGATTTGAATAGGGGTCTTGTCAGTTGTTAACTGCACCTGGAGTATTTCCTTTGCATCATACTGTTTGATCAGTCTAGAGGTGTGTATGTCTTTTTTATATATATATATATATATATATATATATATATATATATATATATATATATATATATATATATATATATATAAATGGCAACTCCACCTCCTTTTGTTTTGCTGCCCACAGTTTAGGGTCTGAATGAATGATAGGATGAGTAACCTGGTATGGCTGAGGTGCACTCCACAACTTTGAACCAGGTTTCTGTGACTGCACAAATGTCAGCTTCTTCCAGGGTTAAGAATGCTTGCAATGAGTGCAGTTTCATGTTTAGACTCCAGCGTTTAGCAGCATGACCTTTAATTTATGTTTTGATGAAATGTTAATGTTGGTAGTTTTGACCTCATGGCATTGCCTAAAAAGGCACTATGGGGGAGGCAAAAGCCTTTGCCAGGAGCCTGAAGCCCAAGGGAGACAGATGCAGTTAATCTCTAGTAAAGCATTGAGACTTGTCAGTCATGTCATTCCAGGCTGTCAGGTACTCGATCCCCTTGGAATGACACCAGAAACTGAGCCAATTGTTAAAGTCAATCATTTTCTGTTTGTATTGAGGCATCATTCTGGGTGATGGTAGAATGCTGCTTAAGGCTAGGAAAATACCTGCCTGGGACACATATTCAGCAAGCTCGATTATGTCTCTCTTCATATAGTCCAGGGAGGTATGCCTCAAGTCATTCACTCCAACATGGACTATGACAGAGTCATAACAGTACCTGTTGTGAAATCTGAGTGCATTGGTGATATGGCGGATTTTGGCACCTGACAAACAACTAACCATGACTTTCTACTTATCATGAAACTTTTGACAACTAAAAACTACAGCTGAAATGTCTTTTTCTATATAAGCATAGCATGTTTGAACACCAGTCAAAACCCTGACCAATAAGTTATTGCTCTATCTTCTAGCAGAAGTATTGCATCAAACATTTGCTGACTAGAATCTACTTGCAAACCTATAGGTTGTGACACAACATAAAAATTTCAGTGT
Source organism: Protopterus annectens (assembly GCF_019279795.1). Taxonomy (NCBI): domain Eukaryota; kingdom Metazoa; phylum Chordata; order Ceratodontiformes; family Protopteridae; genus Protopterus; species Protopterus annectens. The sequence continues at coordinate 253,148,676 of NC_056735.1, read as the reverse complement.
AGATGCATTATTGACTGACCTTTAAGCACTCGAGACTTCTGTCTTGCTGCTTTGTACTACTAGCATCTTGAGCAGTACTTTTATAGCTGACAAATTTGGAATGAATTTGAACTATATCATGCTATGTCATGGAATTTCATAAGCGAATATTTAACACGTGGCTTCTCCATATTCACTGTTTCCTTGACTTGTCAAAATCAGGTTGGATCCCAGATGCCAAATAATTTTTTGTCTTTATTGAATTATCAATTAAGACATAGGAAAACATACATTTATATAAAATAAAACAAACCATATTAGTCTAGATACCAGATTATCAATTATATTGGCTTCACTGTCTAGCTCCTCAATTATTGCAGCCACAGCTATCTGAAACAACTCTGGGCCTAAAGACATTCCACATGACAAATTAGAAAAAAAAGTTATTTACTTGTCTAGAATCAATCACAGAGGAGACCTTAGCATTAAGCATATTTGCAATAACTTTTTTCAGTTGTTTCAAGTAGGTGGGTTTTATTCATAGCCCTTACATGAACATGCATGGTGATTGGCACACTTCATGAAGAAGACCAGCACACTTGTGATTCATAGAGGCTATTGACACCAATGTGTGATGGTTGCAAAAGGCATAAGCAAATAATGTTATAATGAGATGTAAATGAAAAATTAAGTAAAACTGTGAATGTTAATACATCCTTTTCAGACCTGTTTGTGATGTATAGTGATAAACTGAGCCATTTCTGTGTGGTCCGCATATTTGTTATAAAAGGCAGAACCACAACTTTGCAATCCACGCTGATGTTGTCCTTTGCTTCTTGACTAGCTGTTTCCCAGTGTGAGATGCTTGTCTTGGCCTAGTCAGAACAGCCTGTGCTCATCAGTGTTCACCAGTCTAGAAGGTGGAGATATAAGCAGAGAATAACATATTATTATTTTGAGACCCAGGAAATCCTCGATCGATTAAGAGTTGGCAGGGATATTATAAGGGCTGTCATGAGCATATGCGACTCCCATAGGGTACTGCTGGGATTCCTATCCTTCCTGTCCTTGTGGATACTTAGGTAGCTATAGCCTCACTGTACTTGCCATGGGGACCTTTTAGAGACAGACTAGGGGACACATTTGGGTATCTCATAGACTTCTGCCTAAAGGATATTTTAGCAGTTCCAGGATGTACTCTTGGCACATGTGGATCAGTACATCTATTTCCTGGTGTCACCTCAGGACTAAGAACATAGAACAAAAAAAAAAACAGCTCAAAGAACCACATACATCGTCCTGCTACACAGGGGTCCAGGGAAGTAAATACTGTGGGAAGAAATAGCCAGGGAATTGTTATGGTTAGGCTTGCATAGGCCCTAGAGCCAATAGCCTAGTACTAACCTATGAAGAGAATACGTTTATTCAAGACAAGTTGTGTTCTGCTTGGCTCCTTGAGCTGTTATTTTGTTCTAAGTTCTTAGGTCCATAGGTTCATAGGTATGTACTAGGCTAATGGCCCTGGAGTCTTTACAAGCCTAGCCCATAAGATTACCCTGGCATTGTGCCACAAGATCTTAGTTCCCAGTGCCTCTGTCAAGTAAAGCCAACAGATTGCACCCATGTTACAATTTGGGTCCCTCCTGGTCCACAGATGGAGCAGTACTACAATAGGAAGGGCTACCATACTCTCAACTGCTAGACAGTTTATGATGCATGGGGATGCATAACCAAAGTGTCTGGCCAGCATCCTGGCAGTGCACACAATTCCCATATCTGTCACACTACCCTACTTTATCACCTCATCCTGCATGGTAGGATACCCAGTGACCATCTTGTCAGTAAGTGGAAAAATTTTATTTTTTATTAACATTTTTTATTCATGTTTAAATGTAATGCTTAATACTAAACTAACTTTTAATTTTTTGTCTCCCCCTTTTTTTCAGGTAATGCTGGATATCCATTGGAGCCATGGTTCACGACACCAGTGAGAAATCTAAGTGGGGCTGCAGAAGACAGCCTGAGTACAGCCCTGTCCCAGACACGTACTGTCAGCAAATGTGTATTTGGAATTTTAAAGAGTAGTTTTAGATGCCTGGATGAGTCTGAAGGTACCCCTCATTATGACCCAACAATGGCATGCTGGATGTTTACTGCATGTTACATTCTGCATAATGTAATCATGCATGAGTTTGGTGTTGAAGTGACCCATGCTGCCACTACAGTTCCCAGTTGCAGTCCCACTATGACTAATGGTGTCTAGCTAGCTGCAGTAGTAAGGGATCTTATGCAGCAGGTTCATGCCCGGCATACAGCAGTGCAGGTAAAGATGAGGCATCTAGTCCAGAACTATAGACAATAACATTCAGGTTACTGTTTCTTTTCTTGTAAAAACACAGAGTATAACTGATGTATGCATTGATATCTGACTGTGGGCTATGCTGTGTCGTGCATGGTCTACTGTCACTTCTTATCAGACAAACCCGCTCATCTTTAAATAATTGTTTTATTTCATATCAGGGATTCATATTATTGTTGGTAAAAATCATGCTTGAGTGCTCACTGACACCTATTCAGTGATGTCATAAGGTATGATGTAAGGAATAAGTGTACATTTTTAACTGATTTTCACAAGACTTCTGCTTAGATGGTGTGCTTCAATACTCGTACTGATTCTGATGAGATTGTAAACTGAGTAAAAAGTGTTATTGTGTTACGTAACATGACTTCATACTTTGTAGTTTAATGAAGAACATTTCACTGGCTTTTTAGTATTATGCAATGTTTCCTCAGTTTTACTATTACATATTTGAAATTATTAGTTATTACTTAACTTGCTGCACAGCAGATCATTTCATTTTCTCATACACAAGAAGTTGTGTCCTCAGGATTCATTATTTGTGCAGTGCTGAGGGTGAAGTGATAACAGTGCTAGTTAACATGGTAGGATAATCATGCACACTTTTTTTTAGAAAGCTTTTTATTGAAATTGAATTTGTGGCTCTGTCCCTCTGTGGTTCTGTCATTGTTCTCATAGCAATGCTTGCCAGTGAAACCCACTAAAAATGATTCCGAAGTGTATTCTTTTTAATAAAAAGTTGCTTTGGGTAGTTTTACCAATTCAGCTTGAATAACTCCTCTCTCTTTAGCAAATAATTAAATCCATCCATATTGTAATATTACTATCACCTGTTGTGCTATTTTCAAACAATTCCTTCCCTCCTACTAACACTGCATATAAAACAAATCAGAATTTTATTAATGAATTAAAAGCATGAGTGATTTTCTCCAAGTGTTCTCATTACAAACCAAAAGGAACTTTGACATTTCCAGAGGTGTTCAGTTCAGAACACTATTAAACTGGAAATTCTAATTATATATAGATAACTATGTGGATGCCCTGCTATTTGTTGTGTAAAGTTTTTATGGAATAAGAATCACAGATTTTTTCCCTTTGATTCCTGTGTTTCATTGAATTTTGTTAAAATAATGAGGAACAATAGGGCAGCCACAGTGGTGCAGCGGTTAGCATTGTCGCCTCACAGCAAGAGGTTCTATCCTTGGCTGGGGTGCCTTCTGTGTGGAGTCTGCATGTCCTCCCTGTGATCGTGTGGGTTTCCTCCAGATGCTCCGATTTCCTCCCACATCCCAAAGCTGTAGGTGGATTGGACACTCTAAATTGGTCCTAGGTGTGAGTGTGTGTGCCTTCCGTGGAAGGTTGGGCGCCGGGCTGCCAACTCGACACTGTAAAAAAATCTCGACTGCCAATCATGAGTGGACAGGTGATCTGCTGTGGCGACCCCTAACCAGGAAAAGCCGAAAGAAGAATAAGAATGACAGAGGGACAATAGTAAAATATTGTCCCTCTGTCATTAGCGAGACAGCTGAAAAAGTGCTAAACTTCTTGCTACTGACAGAGGGACAATATTTTACTTAAAGACTAAAAAGTAAAAAAAATAAAAATATAAAAAAAAGATCTTTTTAATAAAAAATGTTTTTTATTCAGTCACTCCAAAGACTAAAAAGTAAAAAAAAATAAAAATATAAAAAAAAGATCTTTTTAATAAAGAATGTTTTTTATTCAGTCACTCCAAAAACTAAAAAATAAGGAAGAATAGTGCAAAAGTTGCAAAAGAAACACAGGCAAGCTGTTTCCAGAAAAGCATTTGAGGTGGTTCTTGCTGATTCCTGCAACAACTTCTGATTCCTCATTACCACAATCAGCAAGACCCACCTCAAACGCTTTTCTGAAATCAGCTTGTCTGTATTTCTTTTGCAAAGTTTTCACTGTTTTCCCTTATTTTTTACTTTTTTGAGAGCTGAATAAAAAAAATGTTATTAAAATTATATATATATGTGTATATATATATATATATATATATATATATATATATATATGTATGTATATGTGTGTGTGTTTGTTAAGTTGTATGTTATGGGTATACTGACCTGACAGCACTGTGGGACTAGGACCCTAAATGAGAGGTTGTATTACATGCTGATGAACTGATGAATGCTGGAGTCTCTTGCATGAATTCTGTTTTAGTAGTACTATCTTCTTGCAAAGCATTTGCAGTGCATACAAAGTGATATGCCCCCATGTGTTCAGATAGAACCCCATCTTCTTTGCTTTCCAACTCTGACTCCTATTTGAGTCTGGTATGTCCTCACTAGTGTATGAATGGAGACATCATGGATAACTGATGTGCAGCTATAGTACAGATCAGTGTGAACATGGCATTATCCCCACTCTCTGACATCCCCATGTACAACCTGGAGGACTCTATTTCTAGCTAATTCTCTGTAGCAGTCCACTGAGCCTTAACAATGTTGTGGCTCATTTGCTGCTGCGCAGCCAGTGCTTTACATGTGACTGGGTTAGTTGTGACAAATGCCTGCACCTGGCACCCCTTTATAAAGGTGTGACTGTGGACACTGCTGCGTCTGAATTTCTGCCATCATCCATAAGCTGTTCCTGTGGGTTTGGAAGTACTGGTGTAGAGGTGCAGGGGCTTTCTCCATGAACAGCCTGTAGTGAAATGTCACCATGTGCTTGACTTTGTCATCCAGTAGCACTTCCTGTAGAGTTGGTAACATATTGTGAGGTGTGAGATCTTGGGACTACATGCCACTTTCCTCAGGCTTTTTCATAAGTATAACCGTGTTATCGTGATGATAATCAGGCACTTTGCTGCTGATATTCTCTAAATTTATTGGTATAGTGGAACTGTTTGTTTCTACTGCTGACCCTGTAAAGAATTAATTGAATATATTACCACTCAGATGGTGGCATACACTACTGTATGATGTGTAATTTATTGTTGAGGACACATGCACACTGTGTTCATTACTACCATTATGTGATGAAGTGGAGGGTTCACCTGTTAATAGTAATTGTCATGTGTTACATTTAATCATTGCATTTCATCCTTCTATTGTATATATATATATATATATATATATATATATATATATATATATATATATATGTTTATGTTACTGTTGTGAAAGCAACCTTCCTGAGCAGGTGTCTGTTGGTACTGCAGATGTGAGTAACAGGCAGTGTCCACGCCACATCTAAGTTTTTCAGTACTGTTGCCATCCATCTTGTAATTATCCGCACAAATGAAGAGGAGGCTTTCCTCATCAGCAGTTAAAGGAATGATTGTTGGAGTCTCCCCTCCCTTCTATAGCTTTGGGCCATTGCATTCTGCCTTGCCTTGGATCTTGAATATCATACCATATCATTGGCCGCCTTCTTACGCTGTGTAATTGTGTAGCCCCTTATGCCAACAGTATTTATATCCATAATTACCTGCGGTAGCGTTGTTGCCTCACAGCAAGAGCTTCTCCCGTTCAATTCTGGGCTGGAGTGCGGGGTGTGCCTTCTGTGTGGAGTCTGCATGTCCTCCCCGTGGTTGGGTGGGCGCTCGAAAGACATGCGTAAATGGGCATGCCTTTGTTGAAGGTTGAACGTTGAGCTGGCACCTCGGCGTTTGTGAAAGTCTACTGCCAATCATTAGCGGACTGGAGTTCCGCTGTGGCGACCCCTAACCGTGAAAAGCCAAAAGACAAGCAACAACAACCTGGATCCATGCTTTTGCCCTGTTAGCTTGTTTGGGTCCCCATTTTCTGAAAAGACATTGCCATATGTCATAAGGGCTGCCATTAGGATGTGGTTCTGTCATGGCTAAAGTTGTCCTTTCTATGTCTTGATCCCTGCTGCTGCATCATCGTTTACCTGAAACAGCATGTCAAATTCAGTTACTGAAACATTTGATCCACTCATCAACCAAAAGACACAGCAATGAAAGCATGCCTGCTTTCATCACAAATAAATCAATGCTATAAGTACAAAAAACATGTTGGGCGGCCACATTGGTGTAGCGGTTAGCGTTGCCACCTCACAGCAAGAGGTTCTCTGGTTCGATCCATGGCTGGGGTGCCTTCTGTGCGGAGTCTGCATGTTCTCCCTGTGGTCGCGTGAGTTTCCTCCCACATCCCAAAGACATGCTGTAGGTGGATTGGACACTCTAAATTGGCCCTAGGCATGAGTGCCTGCATGTGCGTGCCATCTGTGGAAGGTTGGGCGCTGGGCTGGCAACTCGACACTGTAAAACTCCACTGCCAATCATGAGTGGACAGGTGATCCACTGTGGTGACCCCTAACCGGGAAAAGCCGAAAGAAGATAAGCACAAAAACATGTATGGTTACACAACACTCATATTTGTATATACATACTGCAAGTCCAAATGCAGCTATTTAGCAGTAACCTGTACAGCATCATCAACAAAATCATGGTAGTATTGCAGGCATTTATCATTACACTGCCATGTTATGTCACTGTCTATCCTTCCACTACCATTTGTCTGTATTTATACTGCTATTTTTTTGTTTATGACTGACATAAATCCCTCAGGAAAGTAACGCGTATCCTGACACAAAAATACATTGGAGAAAATGCACTACATCAGACTTCAATCATTTCAGAGTATGTAATTTTGACCTGTGTGTCATAATCAGCAAATGCCTCCAAAAATAATTTCCAACATACCTTTGACATTGAAATTATTCCCCATACAATTCCAGTGCTGCAGTCGTTAATTAACATTTGTAGGTGTCAATCATGTCCTGAATAAATATGTGAATCTTGTATCTCATTGTCAGATCCATAAAATGCACTTTATGCCTAGTAAACACTGTTATCTAAAGTCAGTTTCAAATGCTTTCAACTAACTTCTATTGTTTTTATTATTATTTTCTTACTTGAATAAGCTTCTGTTTCCTAAAGCATTTCCTGCCTATCTCTAGTGATTGCAAGTTAATGTGGTGATCTTACACTTATTTATGTAAGTTCAGGATCATTTATATCTGTTGTATACATATTACGCTTATTTATACTTATCTCTATGAACTGCAGTAATACCTGAGTGCATAAGTCTCCAAACCTCACAAGTTCACCTCTTGTACATACTTGTTAATGTGCTTGATGCAGCAGCACTGTCTGCAGCAGTTTCCAGCACACCTCAACTATCCATGGGAATATGGGAACAACCCTAGTAATTCCCCCAAGTCCCTAGGATGAGAAAAAGGAAATGGAGTTATATCTCACTGAGTCTACGTTTATGAAGTATAATCAATGGCCATCCTGCATACAGTGAAACACCTTATTACCTGAAAACACTCAATACCTGATATAAATTCACATGCATTAAAGCAAAACAAAAGCCATATAAACTGTAATGATTTACACTGATGCAATACTGAAAGGGGCATGCTTAAACAAAAGAATCATGTATCCCCACTAGATTACTATTCATATAAAAATAACAAAAGTTAATCACATAAGCAGAAATGGATTTAAGCAACTTAAAAAGTAATGCTTTTGTGACTGAATTTTATTCACCATGCAAAAGAAATGTAAAGGTATTCCTTACAAAAAGTATGTGACAAAGCAAGTTGATTAAACTAAGCTTGTCAGTAGTATCAGCTCTAGTAGTAAACTCATTATGAGGTAACCTTTTTATGGTGATGTCACACCCCAAAGCTTGAGGTTTCAAAAGTGTGCACCACAGCCCTGATCTTGCATCCCTCATTGTGATACTGGCACTTCAAATTATGGCTTATGGCAACACCTGTGGATGAACTCCAAGTTGGTCTGATGAGGACACCAAGATAATGCTCTGCCTTCTTAGGTATTTGTACCTAGATAAGATCGACTCCTATGTCTCTGAGTCAGACTTGAATATAATTAACATCTGACAGGAGCTGGTGAAGCACCTGTCAACCCTAACAGAGATCATCTGCTCTGGCCCCAGTACCGACATAGGTACAATGACTATAGAAGCATAGGCCTGACCAGGTGGCTAAGTGAGTATATCGGGTGACAGTAAGAAGGCCAGAGCTCTATAGTAAACATTTTTATTTTTTTTAATCATATTAAACATTGATTTTTAAAAAGCATACTATATGAATTTTGCATAACTGACGGTATATGCTTGAAGAAATGTATGTGTAACTGTGAATATGTATCTATCTGTAATTATAATGCATGAAAAAGTATAAACATATCTGTATACAGGGGTCTACTTCATAACATTGAAATTTCATAATGTTAAATTTCATAACATTGAGACCAAAACATCTAAATGCCAAAACACTGAAAACCCAAAACATTGAAAACTCAGAACATTTAAAGTGTGCTTCATAAGACTGAAAACTACAATGCATATGTAAATAACATCCTCTCCACCTATAACACCTAACTAACAAACGCACTTTCTAATATGTTTCTGCAGGGAATGAGGTTAGAAATTTACTTTTTTCCACTGTAGTGCAGTCTTGGAATTGGTATATTTAATTTACAGGTGGGGGGGCAGAGCCTGATGAGAAGATCGAATGCAATTCAGCCAAGTAGGACAGATGATTGGAAAGGCTGACTGAGGATGCTTGTAAGTATGAATAAAAATTATTTCCATTTAAAAAAAGAAACGTTAAACGATAAATGTTTTCTGTTTTAACTGATTATGTTACTATAACTGTAAGGGTAATTTATTCACAAATATAATAGAAGGAGTAAAGCCATTTCAGTACTCTATTGCAACAAAATCCATATCACGCAGAAAAAATTCAAATGTATTACCACTTCTTATGTTAAACTAGCATATATAATTAGTATAGTAGATTGCACATGTAAAATCACTACCACTTGATGGCTATACACTGATTATTCCAAAGTATTCATAAGCATTTCCTAGAAATTTTATTGTACTTGAATAAATATTTAATAAAAATAAAAAAAATCAGTGCCAATAAAAATGGATTGATGAATAATATTATGTATTAATTTGTTTGCATTTCTTCTGTCTCTGTCCCTTCTTGTCCCTATTTTTTTTTTCTTAATTTAATTAGGCATTTCTTTGTTTTTCTTTATTTTCTTTCTCTCCCATTCCTTTTCATTTTTCTACAGATATGGAATCCTTAGGTGCAGCCCAGCTGCATGCCTCCCAGATCAGGAAACAGGAAATGCTCAGGGATGTCCTTGGGGTTGAGGTGGTGGCACTGGACCTATAGGCAACCCGGCATGTGGCAGCCTGGCAAGTCTCACTGACTGTGGGCTTTGGGACTTGGTGAAGGATTTGGTTGAGCAGGTAGTGGGGAGATGCCCTCAGCTAGTACAAGATGCTCTTCAGCAGGTTGAAGACTCACTGCCCCAGGCAATGCCAACCACTGCTCTATCACAGGCCCCCACCCCCTGAACATTGGGTTCTTCCAATGCAACAACATTAAGCACTGGAAATGTTTGGGGTCCTGTGGTCCAAGGTTCACTGTGGGCTAAACTCCTCATCACCCCTCCTTCCATTATCCTATCTGCTACATTCTCTTACATACTTTCCACCCAAACTAACCCCTTATATAAAAAAAGAAGAAAAAATGGAAAATAGGAGTGTCTATCCCTTGCCAATAACATCGTGCTTCTCTCACCTCTTCCAGCACAACTCTCTTGATGTTTTCTTTTAGTGTTCCTCTCTTAATTATGTCTTCCCTTTTTCAGTCTTTCCTATCTCTCTCTCTTTCTGTTCTTTAAAGTAAATAACAGGGTGTCCACACATGTTTGCAAATCATATTAAACACCTTTATTTTTTAAATATTAATAATAAAAGCTGCACTCTGTGCCACTCACCTTAACTCTTACAAGAATGGTTATGCATAGCCACATGTGTGCTTAATATTCAGTATGTACTATGAAATCATGCAGAACGTAACATTTTCATGCAGAACTTCACCCATACTTAAGGACTGACTTCAGGAACTTTGCTCTTTTGCAGCAAGGGGGAATGATTATTAAAATGCCTTCACATTTACTAAGTGTAAATTATCTTCGCTTAGTGTATTTACATATAGGTATAGTGGCACAATTCAATGATATTCTCTACGCAAGTATGAACATTGGGACTATGAATACCACTCAGTGTTCCCTTTTGAGACAGTTAAGTGCTGAGAAACTGTACATACTCTGTCTTGCTTCATAACTATTATCAAACTAGCTACCAATTCACTCAGTTTGGTACAATGCAACTCAGTAAATGAGACAGTATATATCTATGAAGTTTTATCTGCAACTTGCAATAGATAATCAGTGTTTTAGAGATTTTTTTTGCTTTTTTACTTTATGTGAAGTATTGATATTGGATCTGCTAATGCTATCATATTTTTTTGTATTTAACACCATATCCTTTTTTCATCTAATATGCTAACATTTTAACTGCTCCATTTACAACTTGCTGGCTTTTATGAACATCTGAATTATCACAGGGTACTGTATGAATGTGTGAAATATTTTGTGACTCTTTTGGTTATTTTGACATGGATATTACATGGTGAATTGCTCTGACCATTAACTTTAAGTTGGCTACTATCTCTACTTGCCAGTGAGTCACTATATAGCATTATTCCTTTTATTTGTACCAAATGTCTCACAAGCATAATGTCCTGATATGCTTTGTTGCTTTAAATGCTTTTCAAAGGATGCTACTTGGAATATTAATTTGCATTTTCTACATCTTTATGTGCAATCAAGTGAGATCTGCCCATTAGGTGTCAGTTTGTACCCTGAATATGTTCAAAGAGTGCACAGGGACTTGCATAGTTTATTAGGCAGATTTAGCGCCGTGAATATAGCTTTGGACAATATATTGCATTCTGAATCTGTATCAAGGTTAAACTCAATCCTCATGCTTTTAAACATCATCTTTTCGGATCAAAAGACATTAGCAGTATCAACAATGATTTTATTATTGCCTGAAAATGTATTGCATTTATAGTATGCAGTTCAACATGCCCACGGACATTTATGTTCTGTTGTTTTCCTTTGTTCCTAATATATTGCAAATATTCCTGCAATACTTCATTTTGAGTATTACACATCCTTGCAAAATGGATATGACCCCCTCTATAGATTACAGAAGTGATTCATAGTTGTACGATATTCTTCCTCATGCCTATAGCTAAGTTGCTTACAGTGGGTATCATTTCTTCCTCTAATTTATTATCAGAGACTACACTGGATGCCATGTAATTGCTATTTTTTTATTTTTAGTTATTTTTACTACAAATCTAAGCTTTGTTTTGCTCTCATTTCACTCACTGTCTTATCTTTACATGCTTCCAATTCCTGAGATGCTTTTAAGCTGTATGCTTGAGTGGTTACTTATTTTAAAGCATCAATAACTTTGTCCAATATCATGTTAGCTTCCCTGAAAAGACTGCCCCTGACTTGGGCAATTTTGGTTCCACACATAATTCTTTCTCTTATCAGTATGTTTCACAAATTACCAAACTCAGAATCTTACTCCCTGTCTCTCGCTCTGGTTTAATCCAGTGACTAAATACAGTTTAAATAGTTGAATCTAGAGTTTCTAGTTCTCAGACTAATTTTCATGAATCTTCAGAGAAATCAATGACTGTAGAATAGGTATTTTGAGCCAGAACTGAAGAAGTGCAGTTGAAGAACTAAAAAATAATTAATATTTACAAGATTTATGAATACAGTCATCAGAATTATAGGAATTGTATGCTGTAAATGTGAAAATACAAAAATAGTACTCAGACTGAGTTCCTTCTTCATCAAAAGTAAGAAAATATGCTTATTTAGGTTGTCAACTCTAGACAAGGCAAAAACCAGAACAAAGCAATACCTCTTACATCAGCTCTGCTTCATCTTTCTCCGGCCATTCTTTAACTGCTTCACTCATTTCCTTATCTGTTTTATGATGTACTGCTGGAGCTTCCATCAGATATGATAGCCGAATATGGAATGTCTTTTTTTTCAAGTAATCATTGGCATGACAATTGCATCACACTAAAGTGGTGCTTGGGCCAAAAACTGAACTGTTGCCTAGTGGCAATGATTTTAAAAATTCTGTTTTTCTGCCTGTTGTGGCAAAGAGAAAACTGGAGTTTGTATGGTGACTTCCAGACTAATGGACTAGTGTTCAGATTTCTGGATAGTCTGAAAAAGAAAAAGATAGGTAAGTAGCAAACTGTAAATAAATAAAGGTAGCACATGGATTTGATACTGCAGATACATCCTGAAGAAGCATTCACAACTGTAGAGGACTACTTCAGTGGATTAAAAGATCAGAGCAAAATAAAATGCAACAGTTAGTGCCTCATTATGGTGCCCTGATAGCAACATGGATGCGATTTGCACTACGCACATCAAAAAAGCATGCAAGACTGTAGAACATATGTGTGGTGGTAGTTCAGTTCTGTGGTGACTGTGGGAAGTAGATATGCTCATCGACGTGGGCTAGAATAACATTTACGAAATGCTGTACTATCCTCAAGGCTGAAGCCTGTTAGATACCTAATGTGCCCCCACTCTGATTCTGAAAGGTCCCCATGTAAGTATAGTGAGGGCTATACATAATTTGGCACCAGGAATTTGAAGGCCACAGTTTTGCCCAGTTCCTTTTTGTTCACTAACACCCTGATAATGTCCCTCTCCACATAAAAATTGTCAAGAACATTCTGCTCCTCAAAACTGTAATGCATTACTTGTTGCTGGTAATGCCTCCCCTTGGGTGCCAAGATGTCTAGTTGCAGTATCATAGAAACAAGCGTCTCAATTTGCCAAGACTTTCAGCTAAGACCAAGCATCTTCGCTGATTGCAAAGTGAGTAGAAGTTGTGCCTGCATTTTTATAACTTATGTGTGCAACGTGCACTTGCATAACAATATGCATCTCTGAATCACAAAAGACAGGAAAGGTGCGTCATTGTCATGCCATCATTAAATTTACATACATCTCCTCATTTAAATATCATTATGCCCTCATTTAAATATGGTTGTTTCTGTGACGCTGCAAGGGTTGCACATCGGTGCAGCAAAGTTCTATGAACTGTACTACATTGCACTTGTCTGCAACATGCACGAGTACATACTGTGCTCATTCTTGACCAGTTATAAAGTGTGTGTGTGTGTGTGTGTGTGTGTGTGTGTGTGTGTGTGTGTGTGTGTGTGTGTGTGTTAGAACAGAAATGTCTGGCAATGTAAATCTATCTCCCATTTGCCTAATAAGATATGTGTCAACTGTTCACAGAGTCGCATATGACTTAATAGCATTGGATATGCTATTCTAATGTGCTTTACAATATAGAGCTGTAATTTTTGAAAGCGCAAGACTTATAGCAGAAACAAAAGTGAATGAATTATTTGAAGAAGGATAATATTTGACAAAATATAGTTAAAATCCTATCTCAGAAAATAGTTATAAAATAATCAATCACATGTTCTGCAGTCAGAAAACAGTATTTTAAACGTTTTTCTGATCTTTAAATCATGGATAATGTTAGTTACAACCATTAAATGGTAAGCAGAAATTTCCTTCATATTTAATCATATGTTTATAATGTGTATTTGAGTAGTGCTAACAGTATCAAAATCAATGACCTGCTTTCTAAGACAACCCTCTCCAATATAACCAGTGACCCCAAAGTATAGAGCTTACTGTGGAGCCAAACTGCTTTGCATAATAATTTGTAAATATATTTTACAGGTACAGACACATTTACAAACTCTTATGCAAAGCAGTTTGGCTCCACAAAGGGGGAGATAAATTGTTCTAGTAACATCCAGGTAACTTCAGATACTGAAATTAAATTAGATTATATTGAAAAAGAAGTACACAAACTGGACTCAAACCAATCATAGTGAGGATACAGAATTTGTAATAATGACCTGAGAACACTTCAGCATGAACCTACAGTGACATCATACCTGTTATTTACAAGGTCATTTAAGAATGAGATGATTGCTCAAGGTTGGAGGCATGCGCTTGTTAAACCTGTCTTTAAGTGAAAGGGAATGGAACAAACCCAGAGTCATACAGACCCATACGTGTACTTGCATGTTACAGAAAAATAATGAAGACAGTTAATTTGGATAACTTATTGTCAGAACTCGAAATGGTGTGTCTTGAAATCTGTCTGAAATATAGCAGCATGCATATTTTGAAAATAGATCTATAAATAAAAAAATATGCTGTGGTGTAATTTATACAGATTTAACTTCAGCATTTTATAGGGTTATACACAAAACACTGATCAATAAATTAGAATAATTAAGTATTGATGTACCCTTGATAAGACAGATAGCTGCATGGCATACATATAGGACATGACAAGTGTCATATAGCATCTGGACAGGTGAAAGTCTATGGTATAGTCAGGGTGTTCCATAGGGCTCTGTCCTAGGACCATACTTGCTTAGGCTGTATCTTTTAGATGTATCTTTTTTGATCTGAAGTGTTCTACAGTCTGTATGCAGATGACTTAAAATGGGAAACAGATTAAATGTGTTACAGATAGGGCATGTCTGCAAAAAAAAAACCGACTAAACTGACCCTTTGAGCACAGGAGAATAATATGCTCAAACATCAAAAACTAAGCATATGAGATTTGGGAGACTTAGATTGAAATATGAATATTTAATACAGCACAAAATGATTGAACCTGTAGATTTGTTTAAGGACCTGGGTGTATTGGTAGCTCCAGTTTTGAAATTAGTTTTTCTAATCATAGCAATAAATTGGTTAATGATAATTATTGAACTATAGATTGTATAAACAGGTTTATAAAGTCTAGGAAATCAGAAATGATGAAGTTATTGTCTGTTAGTTACATTAAACTAAACTTGCATATGCAATAACAATATGGAAACCTTATAAGAAAACAAGCATGAGAAAACTGGAAAGATTACAGTGGAAATATACCAAGGTCATCACTGGATGTGAAAATGTAATTTATTATGAAAAACTGAAATATCTGAACTTAACAATGTCTCATATAGATATTCAAGAGGAGACCTCATTCGGATATATAGGGCATTTAGAGACAACTACTTCTGGGAATGTTTGGCTTTATCAAAAAGTGCTAGAAAATCATCGGACAGCCTATGTAGAAAAATATATATGAATGAGACATGTACTAACTGGTTCTCTGAGAGAGTAGATGATGCTTGGAATAGACTATCAAATTACATGAACACGAGCACTAGTTTTGATATTTTTAAGAAGAGCATGGACACTTTTATAGGAATAACTGTTCTGATACATTGGCAGGCTAGAAGGGCATTATTGCCCAAGCGCAAAATAAATGTATGTAAATATGTTATGTACTGTACTTCATAGATGTAATTGGTTGTTGTTTGTCTTTTCGGCTTTTTTTTTTTTTTTGCATCATAGATGTAATTGGTATATTTCTAAAAAGTAGCATTATTGATAGGTATCACTAGAGGGCAGTATTATGCTTACTTCCTGGCTGCAGAGAAATGCTCACATTGTAGAGAAGTAATTTATGATTGATAAGAAGCAGCAGTTCGGTATGCAGTTCACATTGGTATATACCCACTTATGTAATGTACACAAACTGTAAGTATGCACATGGTAAGTGGTACAGTGCTATATGGACAGACTCCTTTCAACACACCATGATGTTTCACTTACATAATTTAAGGGACAAACTGAGTAATATTTCTCTTAATACTCAAAGGCGCCATTTCTTTCTTAAAAAGTAATCACTGCACTTATATTTCATAGATCATTCTTAAGAAAAATATGTCTTCCATCTTTAAGTGAGTGGTACTACGCAGATCTCACACAAAAACTGACCCCACCTTCAAAAGAGAGGGAAAGAGAGAGTGAATAAAAATGTTTTAAAGGCACTATGCATTTTACTCATTAGTTCTACAGTATGTCTTCAGTATTATTCTATCATCTTGACTCCCAAAACATTAGAACCTAAAGCAAAGAGAACAGTGAAGTTGGGCTATTCTTTCCAGAAACATTAAACACTGTGAAGCATAAAGTATGCTATTGACAGCATGTGTGTCTCAGAAGTAATTCTTCTTCTTAGCATTTATGTACTGCATGTTTTCATAAATACATAATCCTGTCCTAATCCACAAACAAATGTGCACGCACACACTCACCATTGGTGGTGTGGCACTACAGTGGGGAACACTGGGGTAGGGTACATGCCTCAACTGCAAAGTACTGTGCTCAGTAAGTGCCCCCCGCCAAAAAAAAATATTTTTTTTGTTGTTACCATAGTAATTGGACATGGGCAACCGACTCGTGTCCTATTCCTATAGAGTCTAACTCTTAACACCTGCAATTGGTTGCTAAGGGCAACCAATCATCATGCCTTCTGAGTCAGCAGTCTTTTCATGACTAGAGACTACAGCAAATGCCAACTGTGCTGTCTAAATTGCCTGCAGCACTGTAATTGTGATTGGCTGCCCTTGGCAACTAATCACAGGGCTTGCCTGACAATCTCTAGTCAACTAGTCATATGATTACAGATTTCTAGGAGTGGGGGAATAACAGAGCTGTAGATCAACAGGGATGTTTTTCTCTTTACAGGTATGTGATTTACTTTTTTTTAATTACTTCAACATGCCAGGTAAATCTTTAGGAAGTGGAAACAGTAGACACTGCCCATAGTAATAGCAGAGTACACATTTTTTTAATTTGCTTTTGTAGTCCTGTTCGATTCTCAGCTTAAGTATCTTCTGTGTGGTATCATGCGTGAATGGGCGTACCTTCATTGAAGGTTGTGCTTCAGGGCAGGCAACTCGGCACGTAAAAATCTACTGCCAATCATTAACAGGCCGGAGTTCCGCTGTGGCGACCCCTAACCGGGAAAAACCGAAAGACTTTAAGTGATCACAATAAGGCGGTATACCTCTCAACTTCTTCACTTGAGAATTCTGGACATAACCAGGGAGAATGTTAAATAGTAATTTAACTTAAAAATAAATGGAGCAAAAGGCTTTGCATCAAAATACATTTTTTCAAATGATAAGAAATATGAAACTCTAAAGTCTGGCATAAATTACTTGTCTGTAATCCACATTAAATTAACAAAAAGTCAGGGTTAAGGCAATAAATACGAGTTGAGTAACATACAGGCAAAATCAGGGACAGTTGAGCGGTATGGTCCCCTGCATAACCCTCAATTTATTTGCTCAATAATACCAGACTAGCAAAAAAAAAACAAACAAAAAAAAAACAACGGGGAGGGGGGGGGACAAAGACCTAAAATTAGGTAAACGTTTTAAAATATTATTGCCATACTGTCATTCATTTAAAAAGTTAATAGAACAACAGATTTTGTGTTGACATGCATATCCTAACCAATACGAAGTATGAAATTGTAATATATGGTACGACTGAGCTGCCTGCAACCGTCTGTGATTTAGCAGAAGATTGGGACAGGGCAGAAAATAGAATGCAAAATCATGAACTGTTGAGCGGCATTGTTTCCTGCTTACAGTTTGGCTTCTTTTCTCATGAATTCTGGACATAGCCAAACACATTGTGGGGCTGGGGAGTTGAAGGCAAAGACCCAAAATCATGAACAGTTTTTTAAATATTACTGTAATTTGTTTTAAATGTTAATAGAACAGGTGTTACACCAGCATTCATTCAACAAGTATGAAACTCTAATGTCTGGCATTATTGACTGTCTGCAGTCCTTAGTGATGTACCAGAAAAATCAGGGAAAGAACAAAAAATAGGAGGCAAAATCAGAGAAGTTATGCAAAATCAATGATTGTTTGGAGGTATGGCTGCCTGTATACATCTTACCTTCTTTGCTCAAGAATTCTGGACATAGCTAAAAATAGTGGGGGCCAAAGACTCAAAATCAGGGGCAATTTTTAAATATTATTCTAATTCACTTAAAAAAAGTTAAGAGAACAGACTTTGCATTAACGTACATTTTCTGCATAATAGGAAGTGTGAAACTGTAACGTTTGGCATTACTGATGTGTCTACAATCCTCAGTAAGTTATCAGAAAACTGAGAACGGGAAAAAAAGAGAAAGGCAAAATCAAGTATGCTCTGTAAAATTAAAGACATTTGAAAAAAAAGATATGTTTCCCTGTAGTAGCACCTTCAGCCCTCTGCAGCAGAACATATTAGTGCGGCAATGTGTTACCACTTTTGGTGATCACATCTGGTTTCCTGAAGAGGTTGCTTGTTTGCATTGCAGAGGAAGCATAGCTGTCAACTGTACCTCATTATAAGGAATGCTTCTCATTTTGAATATTTAAAATTCCATGTTCCACACTGTTACATTGAGGAAGTCTGCCACATTTACATTATGATTTTTTAACAAGTTGCCATGGTAAATAATATTGAGGTGTACTACATCAAAACAACTTATTTTAATAATTATGATAAACTATTATTAGCCACTCCCTCAAAGGACAGTCATAAGGCCCTTTATTCATTATTTTCATAAACTCAGGAGCATAATGCAACAACGTGCTCTGCTGATTGTAAATTATGTTATCTATACTGAAGCTGAAGATATAGCTATCCTACTGGCCAATACATTTAGCTCAAACTTTAACCCCCTCTCTTCCCAGTGTGTCTCACAGAAAATATCTCAGACTGACTCAACACCAGCAATCACAAAAGACTAAGTCCTAAAAGCGCTATCAAAAGCAAAAATCAGTGCATCAGTAAGTCCTGACAATATCCCAGGATGCATCTTAAATAGCTGGAAGCATGACTTAGCCACACCCCTTACAACATTGTTCAACATTAACCACCAAACTAATTTAGTACCAAATGAATGGAAAACAGCAACAGTTATGGGGGACCTTCCATGGACCCAGGCAATTACAGACCCATAAGCCTGACCAGCTTCATATGCAAAGCCATGGAAAGAATTATCATAGAATTAATCGATAAAGACATAGGGAACCTCTACACTCTGCACTAATCTCACTATGGATTCATTAAAGCAGGTCTTGCTACTTAACCTGATGGCCTTTTTTGAAAAGAACACCAAAGCAATGGACAAAGTTAAAAAGATACACACTGCCTACCTTGACCTGGCAAAGGCTTCTCAGGCATACATTGATAAACTAAAAATAAACCGCTTTGTCACCTGATAGCTTGCCAGCTGGCTCATAGATAGGATGCAGGAGATCAAAATAGGGGAACTACTTCTACAAAAAGATCAGTCACTGGTAGAGTCCTCCCAGGGTTTGGTGCTGGGACCTCTTCTAGTTGCCATCTACTTTGCAGAAGGAAAAGCCAATACCAAAGGTTTCTGGCTAACTATATTTGCAGCACTTAGGGACAAGGATCAAATCCCCAGATGACTCAGACATCCTACTGGAAGGCTTGCTCCAAACAACTGGTTACAGACTCATGGACTAAAGCTAAATGACAAATCTCCTTTGGAAAGTCGACTCAGGGAACTACCATATTGACAGCACACTCCTAAGAGTTGATTTGGTAGTTTGGATTTGGGAACTTATGTGGACAGTGACCTAACCTTTGACCATCATGTGTCCAATTTAGTAAGGAAGTCCTTTTATATGGCACAACTCATAAACAAGGGGATTGCGTCTAGAACCAGGGATGCCATTATTCCCCTTTACTCAGCCGTCATTAGACAACTCATTAAGTATAAAAAGAAGTTATGGACTCATCATAATGCTCCATCTGTGTTGTCGATCTTCATTCTTTCCTCACAAATGGTTTCGGATCTGATCCATCAGATCCAATTTGGCCAGTGCTCGTAGCCACCAGATCTCTCGAGCTTCTCCCTTACCCACAATGCACCTTGAAAAATATCTCAGATCTTGTTTGCTGCTATAAGGTGTAATAGGACAGAGAAGAATATGGGAAGCCATATCCAAAGTTATGTAAACGTATAAATATATCCATTCAAGGACCATATAACTGCTCATTTTTACAGAAGTCATGGACGGGGGTAGGTGGGAGGGGATGTGAGGAAAGAATGAAAAGCAACAACACGGATGGAACGTTATGGTGAGTATATAACTTCCTTATCTGATGTTGTCAATCTTCATTCTATCTTCACAAATGGAACAGCATCCCTAGCTACTTGAAGCCAGGGTGGACTCAAGGAAGGATATTCCTAAGCACCATAGAACCAAATGATGCCCTACCTCTGGAGACCAGGTCCAGTTTGTAATGAGTAATAAAGGTATGAGAAGTAGCCCAAATTGCTGCTGCACAAATGTCATTCATAGGCATCTAAGATTGGGAAACTGTGGAAGTAGCCACAGATCTAGTGGAGTGTGCTTTCAAAAGATGTGTGAGAGGAATGCCCAATTTATTATAGACAAAGGAGATGCAATTTGTTAACCACTTTGATAGAGAAATTTTAGAAACCAATTTTCCCAATTTTGTTCCAGAAAAGGAAACAAACAGTTGGTCTGCTTTTCTGATTTTTTTTCTGTTCTATGCAAATAGAAACACAACTGTCTATGAACATCCAGTAAATGCAAAATGTATTCTCATTTGTTGGTAAATTTAGGAAAAAATACGGGAAGATTGATACAACTATTTATGTTGGATTCTGACACCAACTTCAGAAGAAAGGATGGGTTAGTACGTAAGGTCACTCTGTCCTTATAGAAAACCAAGTATGGAGGTTTAGAAGATAACTCTTGGATCTCAGAAATTCTTCTTGTGCAAGTGATGGCAACCAAGAAGATAGTTTTCCATGAAAGATGTTTAAGGTCACATGTAGCTGCTGGTTCAAAGAGAGATTGTGTTAGAATCTGCGACATCAAATTTAGGTCCCGTGGAGGAGTAGGGTCTTTAAAAGGAGGCTGTAGAAGGAGTGTCCCTTTCAAGAAGGCCTTGCTCAACTTGTGAGAAGCAATGGGTGTGCCATTCAACTGTGTATGGTAATTTGAAATTGCTGCTAACTGTACCCTAATGGTTGAGGTAGTAGCACCGTTCTGAAAAAGGTGAGCAAGGAAATCTAAGATGTGATAAATAGAGGCTGAAAAGGGGTCAAATTTATGTTGCTGAGCCCAAATAGCAAACCTTTTCCATTTACTTGAATATGTTTTCCTTGTCAAGGGTTTATGGGAAAACAGATGTATATGTTGGACAGGAGATGAGAGCATAGACTTTCTGGCTACTAAGGGAACTGGGGAAGTGAAGCAATCAGCTTGAGATTTGGAATATCTGGGTGTGACATGCCCATTGGGAGAGACAGGAGGTCCGGAGTCAGATCTAGGTTCCATGGTGGTTGAACCAGTTGAGGCCATAGAAAGGGAAACCAAATTTGTCAAGGCCAGTAAAAGGCAATGAGGAGCACTGTGCTCTTTGACCTGGTAGCTTTCTGCAGAAATTTTAGAATCACTGGGGTTGGTGGGAATGCATAAAGGAGACCCGGATGGCTAATCATGAAGTAGAGCATCCCTCAATAACTGTCCCCATGGGGGAATCAGGGCAAAGTAGTTGCTGCACTTTTTGCTTAGGAGAGAGGAAAAAAGATCACAGCATATCTGGCCCCATTGATGGAAAATCTCGTCCATCACCTTCTCGTTGAGGGACCACTCATTTGGAAGTAGGATGCAACTGCTCAGCTTGTCTGCAATCATGCTGGATCTTTCCAGAATGTGTGTCACTAAAAGAAAATGGTCTGAAGAGATCGCCCACTGCCAGACCCTGAGTGCTTCTCTTCACAGTGGATAAGATCTGGTTCTACCCTGTTTGTTGATATAACAGATGACTGACATGTTGTCCACCTGAATTGCAATCATCTCAGATTGGAGACATCTTGAAATGCTTGCAACGCCAAGAGCACAGCTCTCATCTCTAGGAAATTTATATGCAAATTGGCCTCTTTTGGGGACCAAGTATCCTGGACTGTCTTCCCTAGATAATGCCACCCCACAACCTATCTGGGAAGCATTCATGGTCACTATGGCCTTGGGCTTTTGTGGAATCAATGGACGGCCATGGAGCAGTTGATTGGACTGGATCCACCAATAGAGATCTTTTTTGCAAGTGTTGGTAGTTTTTATTTGGTACAACATTGACTGATGGAAGATTGACCATTGAGTAGCCAGCATCCACTGTAGGATATGCATGTAAAATCTGGCCAATGGAACTAAGGTTAGCACTGCTGACATGAGACCTAGAGTTCAAAGGACTGTGCAGGCTGAAATTGATGTATTGTCTACAACCTTCTTGACCTGTAAACTTATAGTTAGAAATCAGTGTGGTGGATGGGAATCAACGGCCATCTTTGTGTTGAGCAGTGCTTTAATAAATTCCAAAGTCCGAGTTGGTTGAAGTTGTGATTTGTTGTAATTTATGGTTATTCATAGGAGGGCACAGGTGTGGAGAACCTGATCTCTTGACTGTATGAGTTGATGCCTGGTCGGAGCAGTAATGAGCCAGTCATCTAGGGAGGGAAGCACCCAGAATCCCTGCAGTCTGAGGTGTGCTGCTATTACTGTCATGCATTTGGTGAACACCCTGGGGGCTGTGGTGAGTCCAAAGAGCAGTACTCTGAATTGGCAATGTTTGGCTCCCAGCCAGAAATGTAGGTACTTCCTGTACTGCCTGTTCATCTTTATGTAATAGTAGGCATCCTGGAGATCTATCAAGTACATCCAATCATCCTTGCCCAGAAAAGGGAGAATGGACTGAACGGTGACCATCTGGAACTTGGTTCGACACACAGATTTGTTTAGATTTGTGAGATCCAAAATTGATCTCCAGTTGCTTGTCTTTTTTGACCTAAAAAGAACCTTGAGTAAGTTATGGATCCTGTCTGGCCTGATGGGACCTCTTGGGTGATTCTTTTTTCTAGCAGCTTTCCAATTTGACAAGCTGCTTGATCCCTCTGACTAGGTGGAACATTAGGGATTTTCTTGGGAATTGGGAGTGGATGGGAAAATGTTATTATATAACCACTGGATATAATCCTCTGCACCCAAGTATATTTTGTTATTTCTAGCCAGGCTGTCTGGTCCAGGGACAATCTTCCCCCGACTGTCTCCAGAGGTGGGCAGTCGGGCTTCCATTCAGGAGCACTGGTAGGGTTTATCAAAAAACGATTCTCATGAACACTGGTTTTGTGGGTCACCTCTGCCATGAGGTGACAACATCCATTTGAGTTCCCCCACTGCCTCAGGGAGCATTTTCTTCATGTGTGTCATGGAATGGACCTTCGGATTTTTTGCACCACATTTTCTGGCAACTTTCTTGATTCCTGGAGAAGGATCTCTGGGGGCCAAAAAATGTATGACCATGGCAGACAAGGTCTTACCATGCTTGTCACACTTGGAGAGCATTTCTTTCACTTTAGAGCCAAAAAGAGTTGTTCCATCAAAGGGCGCATTGACGAAATTGGACTTAAATGACACCACAAGTAGCATAAAAGCATCCAGGCATGCTTCTTCATGCAAATGCCTGAACCTGCCACTCTCAAGGTTCCTTCTGCTATGTTGAAAATTAACCTCATGGAGCTTTTGGAAATAGCTTGTAGCATTACCAACTGTGAAGTTATGGATTTCTTAACTTCTGCAGATATGGTTCCTGAGAGAGTATTTGATAACTCTTTGGTCAAATCCCTTTGAAGTCTAACAAAATGTGCCAGATAGTTCATAGATTGTAATGCATAGCTTGCTGAATCAAAGACATGCTTCCCCAGTGTGTCTATTGCCTGTGACTCCCTGTTGGAGGGATGCACAGTGGAACTCTTGTGGCCTAGTTCCTTCTTTGTGGCCACTGCAATGACCATGACTTCAACTGGAACCCCTTTTTTTCAAAACTGTCTGTCCACAGGTGGTGCCATTATCCTGTCTGGTCACCGAGTTATTGGGTCCATGGAGTCAGGCTCCTTCCATGTCCACTTAGAGATCATGTCTACAAGCTCATCAGTGGGCAGAGATACCCAGGAAGTAAAGCGCCCTGTAATGAAAGTCTCTTGGAGAAAGGATTCCTGCGGCATAGGGTTGGAGGATGTCTAGCCATGTCTCTGTTTCAGGATCTCTAGCATACCTCCAAAGGGGACATCTTCAGGAGGTGACCATGGGGACCCTTTGTCTTCATTGAAATCCATGTCTTTGGCAATGGACTCCTGTGGGGAGTATAGGTGCTTCCTCTGGCATGTCATTTCCTGGGTACTTCCTCAGTGGGATGATCTGGGGAAGTCTTGTTAGAGGAAATCACAATTCCCTGAGAGGAAACCTCAGGTTTCAATACAGGATGTCCTTGTGGAGAGAGTAGTTGAGGCTCCAGATGCTGGGGCATCATGGAATGGGAAGGATCTGAATGGGAATGCTCCATTAGAGCTGCTGAGGCAGCAAACACTCTCTTTGCAGCCTCAAAGGCAGAGCTCGAAGGACCCAGAGAGAGGTTCTGATCTGAGAAACCAGGTTTCCAAATCATCACATCTCTCTGATCCATTGGCACCATCCATGAGGAGGAAGCTGGAGCCAACCTATACATTGCCAAGGAACAGAGACTGCTACTTCAGAGTCAAATGCTGCACCCCAGACCCAGCAGGCAGGCTTCGGCTCTGAGAGCTCTCCTGATCCGAAAAGATAGGTGGTCTCAGAAAATATGCTGGATCCAGTGATACAGAGATCTTCAGAGCCGAGAGTGATGGATCCAGATGGCTGGGATCCTGGGACTCTAAGACAGCAGATGGAGTTAGAGGAGGAACTTGGAGGGGTGGTGTGGTGGAAGGTCAGACTAACTGACACAGAGGGTTAAGCATTGAGGGAAAACCAATCTGCCCCTGAGCCAAGAGAATCTTTCTCACCACTCTCCACATCTTCTTCTGTGAGACTTCTACAGGAACAAGCAGAATAAATGGAGGGGGATGCTGGCCTCTGCAGAAAAGGAGATGGAAGCCTGTCTGGTACTAGGTCAACCAATGGAGGGGTTGGGAAGATGGCCTAATGGTTAAGGTGTTTGCCTTACAAACACAAAGTGCAGGGTTTGAGTCTCACAAAGGGATAAATGGCTAGGCTTAAAATGGCCCGCAAGGGCAGTTAGCTTAGTACTAATCTATGAACCTATGGAGAGTACCTAGTGCAAGGACAATAGTGAATCTCTGAATGTTGTGTCTGATCTGACTTTGAGCTGGAGCCATTGAATTTGTTTTTGTGGTCGTAGGATCCAAAGTAACAGTCGGATCTGAAAGTTTGTCTTTTTCTGTTCTGGGGTTGGGACCAGAAGTTTAGCAGTCCATTTCTCTGAGGAGTCAGAGGAGGAGTTTGATGATATAGAGGGCTTCAACTTTGGAAACTGGGATATGACTTCTCCAAAAGAAGAAGAAAGGAAACCTTTTAATATTAATTTATTTTTACATTCCGTTAATGCTCGCAGATTGAATCCGTGACAAACTGAGCAATCCTCCTGTAGATGTAATGGACCCAGTCAGTATATGCAAAGGGAGTGTGCATCTGAGATAGGCAACTTATGTCCACATTTGGAACAGTTTTTGAATCCTGCAGGTTTATCACTCATCATTTCTACAATGACTAAAGATCAAAAATTTAAGGGAAGAATAGTAACTTTTTTTTAACAGGCTGAATAAGGAAGGAGGAGGACTAACACCAATGGTAACCAGAACTATGACCAGGTCATAAGAAAGAGGGAGAGTGAAGAAAAGTAAACAAGAAGATTACAACCTCCAAGTTCAACAGAGAAGAGGGAGGAGCAAGGAAATGCCTACAGTGGTATGTCCGAAATATGACAAAGTTGTAAGGGCAAGGGACAAAAACAGAAAAATTAAGTTTGAAAGTACAAACAGTAAAACCAGTAAGGGTTAAAAAGGTATAATGTAAACTATGGAGAAAAAAGAAACTGCTAGAAAAGTTTTATGTACTCATCTAAGAGGCTCGAGAGAGACTGGTAGACCACGTCTGTTAGCAAGAAGTGGCAAATGGGATCTGAGGTATTTGGCAAGGTGCGTTGTGGGTAATGGAGAAGCTCACGAGATCTGGTGGCTCTGAGCTGTAGCATCGGCCGTGCTGGATCTGATGGACTGGATCCGAACCTATTTGTGAGGATAGAATGAAGATTGATAACATCAGATTGTCTCTTTTAGCATGTATCTGTCCATGCACATGCAACAACCTGAAGACCCACAGAGAAACCTTACAAAACGATATAAGGTCTAAACAATATGTCATACATGCACTGCATCAAAACACTATCCCTATATTTGGTCTCTCACAAACTGCTAAGAGGTGACCAGTGTCAAGTGTACAAGGCATCTTTCAACCCATTACTGATGGACTTACATCCGCAAATCAAATGCTATCATAAATACTCATTCAAGGGATATAAACCTATTCTGTAACATTAGCAGAATGGTTTGGGGGGACAGGTACAGTGGATATAAAAAGTGTACACACCCCTGTTAAAATGAGACCACAATAGGTCAAAAGATGCTTCAGCAAAGTATTAGTTTAAGGGTATGCACACTTATGCAACCAGCTTATTGTACGTTTTTTTATTTTTCATATTTTCCCCCTAACAGATGTGTTTGTTTTTCAATTGAATTGTACAGGTTATATGTCACATTAAAGGTGGGAAAGGTTTTGAAATGATTTATTGTGGTCTAATTTTTTTATATCACAAAAACCTGGCATTTTAGCAAGGTGTGTTGACTTTTTATATCCACTGTATATCTCACCCTTGACCATATTCAAGTGTAAATTGCATTAATGGATGGGAAAAAATAAATTAACTTCAGGACTCCCCCTTGTATGCATCTATATGACATAATCAAACTTTTAAAAGTTTGAACGTCATATGGTCGACACCATATGATCAAACTTTTAAAAGTTTGAAAATGTAATAAAAAAATAAACCAAAGAAAAAACCTACCTGAACAGTTTAAGCAGGGGGCAATCCCCTCTGCACCCCCCACACCCCTGCTCTTTAAATATACCAACTCCGAGATCACACTGCAGTACAGAAAAGGGAAATCATCCCATTCTGCACTGTATGGAGATCTCCATTGAAACATTCAAACTTTTAAAAGTTTGATTATATGATAGGGTGTTGACCATATGACGTTCAAACTTTTAAGAGTTCGACATTGTGATATAGACTCTCCTTGTACTACTAATGGACAGTGGCAGCTCCTAAATTCTCTATCCCAATGCATAGGTCCCCTCCAAATATATATGTTTTAATCTAGGAATTATCAGCAAAGTAACATATATATATATATATATATATATATATATATATATATATATATATATATATATATATATATCCTGAAAGGAGTTAGGTGAATCTAAATTCCAGTGGGATAGGTTATTTTTTTTAATGGAATTGATTAATTTTAAACACTGAATGGGATAATTGGCTAGACTTAAAATGTTGGTAGTAGAAATACATTATCGTCGATGTTATGTTTTTCATTTTCATCTCAATGAGATATCATGAGTATAGAGAATATGGGTGTCATATTTAATGGCAGGTGATGTTTAAAAGCAAATGGGAGCTACAGGATAACTTGGGGGGGAGGCAGTGTCAGTCGTAGAGCAACATGGCCATGATATTTTTCTGATTCATTCATAGTCTTAGTTAATGTGTGATCTCAGGAGTGCATTTCACTGGGTCACTATGTATGTGTTTTGTACACAAGTATCTTATTTTTTTTAGTTGTGAACTGTTATCAGGAAACTGACATATATCTACTTTTATATAAAGCTAGTGAATCTAACTTTTCTGAAGGCTTTTATTGTTACAGTCTGGCACAATGCTTGGTTTCAGCTTTAGGGATCTTTGACCTCTCCACAAAAAGGCCAGGTAAAACTAATTTCAGAATGCATGCCTATTAAATCCTCATTGTTTTAGAAGTAAAAATCCTATGTACTTCACCAGAAAAAAGACATTTTGATGGTAACATATGATGGGTACAGGACCATGTTTTCATACAGCTAAAGCTGTGGAGTCAAATCCAGATGTGTAATGTACTGGACATTTCAGTCCTAGATGTGTTTTGAAGTAGAATACATTGTTGCTATTAGTGAAAGTTTTGTCATAACTTCAGAAAGTGTGACAAAGACATAGCTTTTCACAGACAGGACTCTGTGGCCTTAGTTCGTGCGCTTTTTTCTATCAGTCTAACATTTTGAGTTATAGTAATTTTCGGTTCTATATTACATAGTCGAAGTTTAATAACTTCGGACACGAAATGTTTGAACCATCCTGTTCAAAGTTAAAAAACTTTGACTATGGATAAAAAACAAAAAAAAAAAAGAAAATAAAACAAAATAAACTGTTGTAAGCAGGAGGGCAAGCCCCCCTGCACCCCCCACTACTTAAATATACCAGCTCCAAAATCGCACCACATTGAACAAAACAGAAACCTCCCCTTACGGAGATTTCCATTGAAATGCTCAAACTTCTGCAAATTCGAACTTATGGTCACGACCATATGAGGTTCGAACTTGCAGAAGTTAGACTATCTTATAGGAACCTGTAATTTTCTACTGTGGGTTCTGATTTCGGCTTCTGTTCAGTATGCTGAGTATACTAATGGCAGATAGTACTTCTTTTGCTGCATTGTCATTATCTCATAAGCAAACATTTTATTTATTTACCCAGAATATAGTATTTTTTTATTTTTGCATTGGACTTATGATCCCTTTAGATTCTTGCTCATTAGACAGCATTGCAAGAAGGTTATGTTGTGTATGTGTCTTTAAAGCTGGAATAACCAACAAATTGTATATTGTATCTGAAGTTCATGGTATCATATTCTCAGAAACTTTCTGTAATACTTGTAGAGTTATAAGGAAATGATCTTTCCTTGCTAGGTACCATCAATAATCTTTCACGGCCATTTAGATGTTATATATTTGCCATTTGTTTCAAAAAATGTATACTTTGTGTTTTTTTAAGCTAATAAACTCAGCATGTAAGAGACTCATACTACTGATGTGCTCATATGAAGTGAGAACTAAAAGTAATGCTTCCTCTGGAAATAGTTCTGCAATATTTCTTCCATTTTTGTAAGCTTTAGGTATATACACATATTTACGTGCTTTGAGAAGCATACCTATAGTTGAGATTATGTTGTCTTCTTTTCATAAAAGCTACTGTGCTGTGTAAAACAAAGTGAAAGTGGGATTATCAAGGGTTCTTGTTGGAAATATTTTTAAAACATTGAGGTAGCACAGTGAGATTCTCATTTGAAGTTAACATGGAATTCAGGTAAGAACGGACTTTGTATATTGGCAGTCTGAAACTTTTATAAAGTAGTCAGCTGAAAACAAGTGGTGTAGCTTTCATTTGCTTCAGACTAAAATAAACAAATGTTATACAAATATAAATATATAATGGTGCAATTTCAGGTATAAAAGGACTATGTTCATGTTTATACATATTGAGACATAAAAATGGAATTAAACAGTCAGAGCCATATTCAGTAAATGTTGCTGCATAGTAGTACAAGTACAAGTAGTACAAGTACGACTCAGTCATTGTCCACGCTGGTGTCAACCTGAGATATTCTCCTGGACTACATGAAAAGGGACGTCGAGGAGCTCTCTGATTATGTAGCCCAGGCAGGTATGACCCTGACCTTGAGCAGTATCCTACCTTCACCTAGAATGATGCCACAATACAGTGATAAGATGATCAGCTTTAATAATTGGCTTAAATTCTGGTGTCATTCAAAGGGGATCCAATGTCTGTCTGCCTGGGATGACATGCTGGACAAGCCACGCTGAAACAGGACGGCTTGCACCTGTCACCCTGGGCTTCGGATATTGGCAAAGGCTCTTGCCACCCCATAGTGCCTTTTTAGGCAAGGCTCAAATTCTAAACCTACCTAGAACACCAAAAGGAAAAAACTAAGGGTAATGCTGCTCAATGCCAGAAGTCTCAATCTCAAGATGCCTTTTCGAGGCCCTTCTCAATATGGAGAACATCGATGTCTGTGCTGTGACAGAAACCTGGTTCAAGGCTCCTGAGAGCACCCCAGCACTAACAGGTTTCACCTCATATCATACGTTCGGCCCCAAAATCCGGACAACACCAAGAAAGGAGGGTGTCCATATTCATAAAGGACACCCACACCTCAAGGTTGGTGGCAACGCACGATGCATCTGAGACCATCCAGGTGCAATTAACCATAGGCAAGACTGCTCTGCAATTTGTAGCATGTTACAGGCCACCCTCTCAAACTCAGGAACCTCACATGGCCTTCCTGAAAACATTGGAGGGATAAATGTATCTCCAAACACCATCATACTAGGTGACTTCAACTACCCTAATATAGACTGGGAACACTACTCAAGCCCGAACACTCTAACCCAAAGATTCCTGGAGTTCATAAACTCAAATGCCATGGAACAACTAGTCACTATCCCCACAAGAGGTGAAAACATACTTGATCTCATCATCACGAACATGGGATCAAAATGTTCAACACCGAAGTATACCTCACTGGTGAGATCAGATCATAAACTAATCTCGCTGGAGGTCCTCATCCCCCCCACCTGAAACAAAAAGACCACAGTGAAAAACTTCTCAAAAGCCGATTTCACACTTCTAAAAACTAGTGTGGTCTCCTTTAAGGCCCCTGAGCCAGTGGTAAACATTACTCAAACCGCTGAATCACTTACAAATGCCTTCTACCAGCACCTACAGGACTGCATGGATCAGGCAATCCCAAACAAAACTAAGACTCTCTGTACCAAAGGCAAGCGTCCAGTCTGGTGGACCCCAGCCATAAACAAGCTCTACAACAAAGGAGGAAGCTACTACAAGATAGAGCAAAATCCTTGAAAGGTAAGACACCTTTGATCATTATAAGTAAAAACTAAGAGCTCTCATAAAATCATCCAAGGCAAATTTTGAGAGAAAAATCGCCAAGGACTCTAAAGACAATCATAAGGCCTTCTTTAGCTATGTTAGAAACCTAGGAGGAAACTCCCAGATATGCTCAGAATTAGTTCAAAATGATGTGAAAATTACTGAACCTACACACATTGCTAACATACTGGCTGACAGGTTCAGTGCAAACTTCTCCCCTCCCCAAAGGAGAGATATCTATTCCAGAGGATTGTAGCCCCCAAACATCTCAACGCCCAGGTGAGAACTGCCCTCACTAAGGCAAAAACACAGCATCCATGGGACGGATGGTGTCCCCGGCTGTGTGCTTCATGAACTCAACGAGGAATTAAACCCACAGTTAGGACAGCTGTTTAATCTTAGCCTCACCTCAGGATCAGGATACCCAAGGGTGGGGCCGGGCGACTGTGGTCCCACTTCATAAGGGCGGTGCCTCCACAGACCCTGAAATTACCGCCTCATTAGCTTGACAAGCCTTATCTGCAAAGCCATGGAGAGGATCATAATGGAACTCATAAATAAAGACATAGGGAACTTGCAGACTTTGGATCCAACCCAGTTTGGCTTTGTCAAAGGCAGATCCTGCCTCTTAAACTTGGTTGACTTTTTGAGACAGTCACCAAGGCCATTGATGAGGAAAGGCAGTCCATACAGCCTACCTCGACCTGGCAAAGGCCTTCACACAATACCCCACTCAGGTATCATCGAAAAACTCATCAGCTTGAATGTAAACCCATACATCACAAGATGGGTTGCAAACTGGCTAGCGACAGAACCCACAGGGTCAGAGTTGCTGGAGCCATGTCAGACTCAAAGCCTGTCACAAGTGGTGTCCCCCAGGGCTCAGTCCTGGGTCCACTCTTGTTCGGCATCTACTTTTCTGAAGTACAAGCAAACACAGGAGGGTTATGGCTGACAAAGTTTGCAGATGACCCATAGTCGGTAAAACACATCTGACACAGATATCCTCCAGAAGGGCCTCACAGAAACGGATAACTGGTGCCAGAGCCATGGCCTGAAGTTAAACGCCAAAAATGCATAGTCATACCAAAACAAGGTTACTAGCTACCATATAGGTGACAATCCACTGAGCACAGAAAAAGTCATCAGGGATCTGGGGACCCAAGTTGACAGTAGTCTTTCGTTTGACACTCATGTTGCTAAAGTAGTTAGGAAAACCTTCTATATCGCCCACCTGATCATGAAGGGATTCACATCTAGATCAATGTACTCATCACTCATTAGACCTATGATTGAGTACAATGCCCCGTTCGAATGTATCTGACCAGACACCCGATGCAGCTTGAAAGGCCCCCAAAGTTCCTCACCCAAAGGATAAAGGGTCTCCAAAATATGTCTTATGCTGCCCGACTGAAAGAACTCCAGCTTTATTCAGTCTCATACCGCTTGCTCAGAGGTGACCTGTGCCTGACATATAAGGCCATGTCAAACCCAGATTTGATGAATATGCTTCACCTCAAAAATCTAGATCCCTCAGAACCACACGGAGACTTAAACCTTGACACGGTTATAAATAGAACGTGCTGGAGGGACAGATTCATCACCCAGAGACTCCCTATGCTGTGGAACAAAATCCCGGTACATGTGAGGCAGAGCACCTCGCTGGCCTTGTTCAAGAGGAATCTTGACCAATGGATGGGGATTACTTCAGTGTCACTGCTTGACAGAGGCACAGAAAAATGATAGGCATAGTTTTTATTCAAACTAAAGGGGTGGCGAAAGCCACATAACTATGGGCTAGGCTTATAAATGCCCTTGGGCAGATAGCCTAGTATGAACCTATGAACCTATGAACCTAAATGAATTTGCTAGACACCAGCCATGCACAGGGTATCTGTGAGTCAGCAAAACAAGCTGCATGGTGTGGCCTGGCCAAGCAGGATGATCAAATGAGGTATGTGCTAATGCCCGTATAATGACATGCTAATAAGCAACATTATTATAATGTGAATCTCTGTGTATGCTTAATGAGACAAAACAAGATGGTGGAGTGAATCAAAAATGGATAAATGCTGCACAATGGAGCTCCACCCACTGTATATTAGAACCTGTCTGAATGCATGTGTGTAGACTGGGTCTATATTAAAAGGCCAAAGAGGTGTTAAATCGAGCACCTCTTGGTAGACACAAAGAGCGAATGCACTAAAGCGCGAACGCTCAAAACAGCAGTTTCTTTCCCTGGGAAAGAAACCGCTTTGCAATCCTCATGTGTTTGCCGCTTTCCTCACTGTAGTGCGATCTCGGAGTTGGGATATTTAGTTAGGGGGGCATGGGGGGTACGGCCCCCATGTTGGGGGATGTGGGATGCAAAGTCCCCCACGTTGTTATGTTTGAAAGTGTGTGTGTGTTTGTCCTAGCAATTTCTTTTCCAGGGAAAGAAATTGCTGTTTTGAGTGTTCGCGCTTTAGTGCATTCACTTTTTACGTGTTGACCAAGAGGTGTTCGATGAAACACCTCTTCGGTCTTTTAATATAGACCCATTTAGAGGGACTGAATCATTAATCAACATCTTTAGTATTAGCAAGATGCTCTTATTGCTGTTGCCATGTTCAGTGATGTGGAATATTGCCCCTGGGGGCACAGGGTCATCCAACTAAGCTTAACGTTTTATGGAATCTATGACACCAAGAATGTGGACCAATACTGTGTAGATAGGGACATGGGTCTGCCTTGTCTGCAGACCCATGGGAGTTGTGGGATTCATGGTATACCTATCCCAGTGGATAGTAAGGTGTGTTGGTTTTACCTATATCAGCTACAGGAACCTTTTGGTGATCTAGTGGGGACACAGTAGGGGTATCTCAGACATCTGTCTCAAGAATACTCCATCAGTTTCTTGACACCATGCTTCAGCATGTGAGGAACATGTGTAATTCCCATGTATCCCAGAGGAGAGAGCCAACCCAACACTATATGGGATTTCAGTGATATAGTATATTTTCCTGATGTAATGGGGGCCATAGACTGTAACCACACTGAAATAAAGGCCCCACCTGGTGAACTGGAAAGGAGGCACATAAAATGCAATGGATATCACAAGCAATACCCAAGCATTTATCCCTAGTCCTAGATATGGCACATGTGTAACCTGTACCAATGGTTTGCAATTGGTGACTTCCCACTGGGGCATCTTGTTGGTGATACTGGATATGCTCTGGAACCGTGACTCATGACACTCATAAGAAATCCACAAAATCAAACAGATCATGTGTACAATCATGCCCAACTGCACATAACAAATGTAATTGAATATATGTGTTTGGGCTGCTAACGGCATGCTTTTGCTGTCTGGTTTAATCTGGTGGTGCCCTGCAGTATGACCCTGACATATGCAAAAATTGTGTACGTGTGACGTGTTATACAATATTATACTTAGGGAGCAGTTACTGAAGGGTGGGCACCTGCAGGGGCATCTGTACAAAAGAAAAATGATAGCAGAGGCTGATGCAGATGAGGAATCAGTGGAGCAACAGGGGATGAGGATGCCAGACAGAGGTGGGCACAGTATGCCATGGCACTAGCAAAGAAGCAGCAATTTGCACACAGTTCCAGAACATAGTATATAAGAGTAAAGCAGCTACTTCAGTAACAATGAAGCATGCAAAACCAGCACCAGGCTGTGCTTACCCATGTACAGGTTGGCTTCTCTGTGCATCGGACAAGGGCAACCCAAGTAAAATGTACAAAGTATCAGTGGAGGTATGTGATACACTGGGGGGCTGTGGTCGTGTGAGTGTGGCTCAGCAGGGACACAACCTCAGCAGTAGTTACAGCACTGCAGCTTGATCTATTGAACAGATCCAGGGAGTGCATGGGAGAGGGTTTTAGCTTCTATGTACTGCCCCTCCCCATGAGGCTGGCTGTACTAGGAAATGCACTAGATGTATAATGACCCCGGCTAGATACTGGTGTGCTGTGTGACCTTGAGTGGCATGCTACAAGACATGCCACCATGATGATAGCCACAACCATAGGCATGACCTTTCCTGGGAGTAGACAACTCCACAACAGATGTCACTGTGGAAGTGCTAGCACCACAAAGAATGGGATATTGGTCATCCCTAGCCACATTGGATACCATCTGTGGATGTAGAGGTTGACCGGCTTTGTGGATAGCCCCTCCCTCTCATCAGGTGAGCCAGAGAGGCAATTGTAGTTCCAGTGTGTGACTGAGTCTATCCAAATAATCAGATATATGGGATATACTATCCTGTAAGTCTGATGCACACTGTCCATAGCCCCCACAATTTTTACAATGACAGTGAAGGCACTAGCCTGTGCCTCCATGATGGACCTGCACATACTCTGAGTCATGACAACTGACACACCAACCTTGATGGAAGGCAGCAACGATGTCTCCAGTGAGCACCATTACCTCCTGAGTGGACTTCTCTGCCCAGGAGTCCTAGGGGCAGATTCTGATAACTGTGCACTGGAGGCCAGCCCACTTCCCTGATTGCTAATGTCTTTATTAACTGTTCCTCCCTGTAAGGAGAAAGTAGTGTGGGTATATGCAGGCATACAGACTGTGTCCATCATCTGTGCTGGCGATGCATTGGTCACATTCCCTTGGTCCAACACATGTTCTGTTTTCCATGACTGTACCAACTTATACCTGCCATCATTATCAGAGGCTGCAGCTCTTCCAGCATCAGGCAGGGGCAGTTTTGCAGTGTTGGTGGTGGATAAACAATCACTTGTGAATAAATCAAAGCATGAAATATTCAGAGTTAAAGTATGACCCAGCACAAGAAATATACATGCAATTGAGTTCTGAATATATAATCATGATAAAATGTAACACTTTAAGTGCATACCTGGTGCAGGTGGCTGTGAGTGTTGAACCCTTGATCTACATGTTCCCCCTAAGTCTGACATATTTAATAATTCTGATATTGACCAAAGGGTACAGAGGACTTACACTTATTGAGACGCAAAAATAGGTCTACATACCTGTAGCATTTGCAGTGGATTGTCTCAAGGGCCTGTCCATCTCTGGTCCAATGTCCAGCATGACATTGTAGGATTCTGAAGGTGCCATTCCCTTTGAGAGAGGCCAGAAACCTTTCTGCCTGTGTGAGATATGGCCCCTCACCTGCTGTCCTATGTACCCATGCCAGGAACTGTTCTCTTTGTTGGGCACTGTGTATAATATCAGTGGCCCTGCAGCACACCATTTCATAACTATGGTCCTGGCCACCAACCTCATTAATGTTGGTCACAGTATCTTCCCAGGCATGGCTACTGTAGGTCTGGTCATCTGCACGGAAGCCATAGAGCTGTCATACATGGATACAGAGGGTCTGGAGTAGCACCTATTTCTCTGCATCTGAGAATGTGGACTTAGCTGTGGATGATGTCCCAGTAGATGCAGTCAAGCGTTTCTGCTTGGCCCGTTTTTTAGGCATTGCTCTGTTGATATAGAAAAACAGTGGAATTGACAGTCTTGTTCCTGCATGGCCCTTACAAATTCTACCACTAATGCTATCCTCCTTGGTAATAAACCATGCTGTTTGTGTGCCTGACAGTTATATATCTGTATTCACACTCTTTAAGTAATGTTAGGCATCTAGGCTTATTGAGCAAATGTCCCCAAAAAATAATTACAACCTTTGCAACTGACTAAGGAGACAAGACTGCGCTTCTTGTTGTTACAAATATTTTTACTACTGAGATATGTGCAGTGAATACAGCAGTAAAATGTCTTGAACTGTGTTCATGTTTGTGCTCATGGGTGTGTCAGTCATTAAGCTTAAAAATCCTGCAGACCAGAAGTTGCTGTATCCTTGCAACCCCCTTCTAAATACACTTTTCTTAACACTTTTAGAAGTACTGACACACATACATCTTACTGTCATTATGTTTAATAAAATCTAAAAGCAGCTGTACCTCAAATGAATGGACTTGTCAAAAGTATCACTTGTACAAGTAGAGATGTTTTTGCTGAAATACTATTTTGTTTTGGAATTCATCTTTTGATTAGGGTCCAACTCATTTTTGTTTCTGAATCTCTCAATTTGTGTGATGAGCACACCTGTTAACTAATGCACTCAGGGTTTTGTCGATGCCATGCACACGTCTGGGTCTTTGCTGGCAGCACTGAAATGCACCGTCTGGGCCATGCCTTCAGGGAGAGACTGTAATTTCACATTTAACCATCTTCACGTGGAATTGCTGTAGTACTAGATTTTTAACAGCATACACATGTATAGAGGACTGCCATGTTTCACACCTTTAAAATGCCATTGTGAACCATAATACTACAATACTTATGTTTTCTGAGTTTTCCAGCCATCGTGCAAATGAAGTGTGCCTCAGTGCTCATAACTGCACATTGTATGGCAGAAGGGACATGTGAGACCTGATGTGGGCACTAGTTTTCTGCCATTTTTCACTGAGATTCTTCAAGTTGAGATATCAAGGCTGGATAAGATAAGGGTAGTGCTCATGTAAGCACACAGAGGAAGTATGAGGCGGAGGATGAGTCAATAATATTTCAGTTCTCTTACATAAGGATTGCAGAACGAAGCTCATGCAGCTGCGCTACAAAGGACCTCAGTATAAGATTGAAGCCTGGAACAGTTTAGCTCCGGCTGTCACCCATGCCATTGACATCTCGTGCACTGAGAAACAGTGCCCTTGCCATTACAGTAACATGAGGCACCGCAATTCTGACCTCCTTGGCCAATGGAAGAATGAAGTTAATGTACTGTAAGTACAGCTTATGCAATCTACTCATTTAAACTGACACTGCATGCCATCCACAAATATAACACAGTACACTTTTAGCTATACAGGAGAAGGTTGGAGCACTTCAAAGAGCTCCGGGGGGGGGGGGGGGTAAAATTGCTTTACACTGTCTTGCTTTTAATATTAATAGTGGTAGGGACTAATTCCCAAAATGTATATCTTTCATACAGCATTCCCAATTCTGTGATAACTGCCACAGGTAGCAGTATGACTTTAATGTTATACTGTCATATATGTGGAGAAGAAGGGTCAGAATGTTAAGGCTCCCACATTTTGAAGATGCCTGTGGGTTCAATTCCTCCACCTGTGTTATCATGAAATATTTTTGTTTATTTTTCTGCCAGATTATACTAACTACAGCATTAGATGGGGAAAATATGTATGATCAACATTTCTGGGTGGTGGTTATGTTTGTCAATATAGTTGTTTCCTTTGAGTATAACTTGTGAGTGAAATATTATGTCTAAGCAGCATGGTTTCTTGGTATGTGTACATTTATCTCATCATTATTGCTTTTTGGACTAGAGACACCTATTGGTTTGTCCAAGTAGCTCATGATGTTAATCTTCTATCTGCCAGAATATGGGTGATGATGGCTGTTGGTTCAGGTGCTCCCAAGTGAGGAATCATTCTTGGAAGGTCCCCAGGTGTACTTTCCAATTGTGAGGGTCTGCCTTTGTCCTGCTCAGCTTATTTGCTACTCTGCTTTGCTACAGTGGGAGGTATGAAGCCAGAAGAGGAAGAGTCAAACTGAGCTGGATAGCTGTCTCCCAGGCTATTATAGCAAGTCTGCAAAGGAGGTAGGACCTGGCTACTCGCTGTATGTTCAAATATCAAATTACTTTAGTGTTGCTTGTAATCACTTGAAGAGATCCTGGTGTCCAGAGATGGCTATAGCTTTTAGAGCATTAATTACTGGCATTATTTGTTTGATATTTATGTGATTTTGTATGCTGTGCCTGTTGCACACACCTTGCACTTTTATTCCCTATGATACTGCTCATCATGCAAAGCCTGAAGAGTATGTTGTGACCCACTGACAGGGGGATGACAGGGAGAAAGGAAACCCTGGACTGAGAGACACTTAATTTCTCAGCAGTTAACTTCTTTTTACAAAAGCTAGCACTAGAACTTGAAAAGTTTGTGGGTGCTGATGCTGAGACCACACCAGTCTGAGGAAGTGCTGAATTTTCCTCATGTGAAGTCTGGCTAATAGAATCATGATGAACATAGAAGCCCTTAATCCTAATATCCAGAGATACTCTCTGGCAGAAACTGAAGTCTCTCTGGAAAGATTTCTTTGTAGGGATTTACTTTGCCCTAAGCAATAAAAACTCTTTCCTATGAAAGCCCCCCTCAAAAAAAAAACTAGCCTATGAGAAAGAATGACAGATGATTTTGGCAAATTTAATTGAAACCCCAGTTTGAAGAGAAGGCATCCTGACAGTTGGTAGAAGATTCTGTATATATATATATATATATATATATATATATATATATATATATATATATGGATCTACCTGACAACACCGACAACAAAATCACTGACACCACATAACTGACAGTTCACAAACACGAAACCTCACATGCCCAACACACCATAATCCCGACAATCAACAAACAAAACAAATCCCCTGTCCAAAAAGCACACAGACAACACAAGCACACCAAAATCCTTACAAACCCACACTAAACCTCACATACACAACTATCTACAACCTTAACCCAAACCCTAACCCTAAGGTCCATCACTATCACACATTCACCTAACCCGCGCCCTAACCCTAACTCACTTAACCCACCCCTAACCCAAAGACTGTCACTATCGCACACTCACCTAACCCACGCCCTAACCCTAACTCACTTAACCCACCCCTAACCCAAAGACTATCACTACCGCACACTTACCTAACCCGCGCCCTAACCCTAACTCACTTAACCCACCCCTATCCCTAGAGACCGTCAATATCGCACACTTACCTTACTCGCACCCTAACGTCCGTCACTACTGCATACTTACACAGCCTTTTCCCATGTCGGTGTTCTCAGCGTCGGGGTTTTCATCCATCGGTCTTCTCAGTTTTCGATCTTCTGGCGTTGCTGTTCTCATTGTCGGCGTTCTAAGCTTTCGACATTGTCAGGTAGACCCATATATATATATATATATATATATATATATATATATATATATATATATATATATATAATGCAGTTGTCCAAGTATGGAAAGATGTGAAGGACTTGAAATCTGCTGTAAGCTATTATTGGGGGCTTGACATTTTCTAAATAACGTATTTCCCTGAAAATAAGACTGGTCTTATACTCTTTCCCTTGCTGAAATATGCATTAGGGCTTATTAACAGGGGATGCCTTATTTACCCCCATCATACAACAATCTAAATGTATTAATTTATTCATATACAAAAATTGACATTTATTCATATACACAAATCAACATTTATTTGGTACTTTTCTGTTATTGGACAACAGTTCTAAGTAATGCGTAAACAGTTGTGTAAGAATGCTACATAAACAGTGCAACAAACATTTCAGCTTCAGAATATCTACACCTTGGCTTTCACAGTGCAATATTTCATGCTTAACAGAAAGTGCAGAAAAATCTCAATACATGTGTATTGGAAGAGCAGAAGCAATCCATTCTGTTGCCTCGGTAGTGGATAAGTTATTCAAATGCAGTCATGTCACCTTCTTCTGGAATACTGTCATAAGTCTCCAACCCCTGAATTCCGACCTGAAATGTTTGCAACTCCATTTCCTGTAGAACCATTGGCCCCAATCTGTCATGCCTAGCAACAGAGCTCTCCTTAAATGAGCACTGCTTGTCCATGTAGCCTGCTCGTAGTGCATTGGCAACACAGCTGTCAGTGATTTTCGCCCATTAATTTTTCACCCAAGTCACGACCTCTTGCAGGGTAGGCTTCACAAAGTTTCCATACTGATTTCTCTTCATTCTATTTTCAATGTAGTCATTGAGTTCCATGTGCAAATGGTCCTTGAATGGCTTGTTTAGTGCAGTATCAAGAGTCTGGAGATAGGCAGTCATTCCTGCGGGAATCATTATTTGATCTATTCTTCTCCGTGCAAGGAATTTCTTCATGTCTTTAGCGTTGTGAGTGCTGGTTGAATCCCAGGCTAGCAGACCTCTTTCGCCACCTCGCAAAACAAGTGGCAGCATTACATCGACCTACTTCCTTATAACTGCTTGTGAGTACCAGGCTTTTTTGGTTTCAAGAATGTAAATGCCTGAAACACGTTCAGTCTTATCTTTCTTGCCCTTACTAATGATTAGAGATAGGGTTTTCTTTCCATCTAGACGAATTGCCAAAATACAGGAAACGTGCACTCTTGTAACCAGTAGAGAAAGTGTAGATTGACAAGGCACCCCTCTAATCAATTGTTGTTTGAGATCCTTGGTTCATAAACACTGCAGTTTCATCCATAGCAATCATGTTGGAGAGTTGGTATTTAGAAAAGTTGCTGCCATCATCAAAGGACTTGAACGCAAGTGCAGGTTTAATAACCTCAGTATCTTCCAGCTTGAACAGTGTTGTTGATCTTCGTAGAGACAGTTCATATCGCTGAAGGAAGCCATCCAGCCAATGTTGTGATGCTTTGAATTCTTCTGGGGATATTTCTAGCTGTGGTGCCATTGCAAGGGCAAATGCTTGAATATCAGCCCTGCACACAACCAAAGCCTTTGCTCTCCTGTTAGAATCCATTCACATATGATGTCTTCCAGTTCAGGAAATAATGGTTGCCAACCTGATCCACACTTGCACTTCTTAGCATTTCCCTCGTCAGCCTGTTGACTGAGGTTATCGTATGCTGCATGCCATTTTTGGCCCATTTGGAGATCTAACTTCTTCTCTTTGCAGAAAGACGTCAGATTCTTTCCCCGGGAGTCCCCCACAATTCATTTCTTGTACTCGACAGAATAGCTCTTTCTTTTTGCACTCATCTTGTCGGGGGGGGGGGGGGTAATTGAAGACTTACTAACCCGGAGCAGCAACATAAAATGGCGACGGTTAAGAAGACACAACCACAGCCATTCATTATCAAGTGTGCATGCTTTACATTTGTCTGTACTTTGACCAATCAAAGTACACCTGCCAGTGTTTATGGGTCAAGGATCTCAACCGTCAGGTGTGAGTGATGATTAGGGTTACAGTAAGAATTGTGAAGGACTCCCAGGGAAAGAATCGTATGACTTTCTGCAAAGGGAAGAAGCTGGGTGTCCAAATGGTTCGAAAATGGTGAGCAGAGTACGATAAACTCAGTCAATGGGTGTCAATAATATTATTTTATAATTCAACACGTCCATCATGTGTTGTTGATGATCTTAACTGGGGCTTATTTTTGGGGTAGGAATTATATCATGACCACCCTGGAAAACCATACTAGGCCTCATTCTCTGGTTAGGTCTTATTTATGAAGAAATACGGTAGCCACGGAGTGGTAGATAATCCAAAAGTAACACAAATAATTGATAGTGAGATCCAAATGCAGATGACCTTAAGAAATGCATGAATTGCTTGCGGATTGGAATATGGTGATAGACATCATTCAGGTCTAGTGTTATCCTGACATTGAGATGAGAAATAAGGGGTAACAAGGTCTGAAAGGATAGCGTCTTTAAAGTGGGTACATTTACACCTAGGCTGAGAAAAGAAAGATCCAGTAATGTTCTCCACATCTCATTTTTCTTTAGTACTAGAAAGATTCAAGAATAAAAACCTTTATTTCAGTGCTCTTTGGATACCATTTTTATGATCCCCCTGGACAACATGGTTTTTAAAATTGGGGGGATAAGGAAGATTAGTTTGCTGGATGAGGTGGAATCACCTGGAAGTGAAGGAGGAACTCCCACTGGTATCTGTACCCTTGCTGGATTACTCTCAGGGCCCAATTGTCAAAAATGATTTGCTTCCCGAGAGGGAAGTGAAAGTCTAGACTGGTGGACAACTTTAGAGGATTGGAAGGATGTGAAGGGGTAGTAAGAGGAAGAAGAAGAGAAAGGAAGTGGCATATAGTCATTCAGACACTTTGGGCTGCATCTGGTTCAAGGAAGCACTCCCCTCTTTCTAGTGTTCCCCTGCTACTGTCTAGTTAAGTTATTTTATTTTTTCCTTGCTGAGATTGTCTGTTTTTTTTTTAACAGAGTGGCCATGGTGGTGCAACATTTAGCTTTGTTGCTTCACAGCAAGAGGTTCTCCGGTTTGATTCTCAGCTGGGGTGCCTTCTGTGTGGAGTCTGCGTGTCCTCCCTGCAGTCAACTGGGTTTCCACCAGGTGCACCAGTTTCCTCCCACATTCCAAAGGTGGATTGGACACTCTAAATTAGCCATAGGTGAGAGTGTGTGTGCAAGTGAGTGGTATGAATGAATTACAGTGGCAGGGCTAGCCACCCGACAGTTTAAACCTTGGCTTGAGATGATTGTCACTTCTGAAGTGACACCCTGACCCCATGCACAAAATGGAAAAAGGGGCTGAGGATGGATGTATGGCTCAAAACTGAAGGAAATGTTCTTCTTAAAACTGGCAAGGGGGGTGCTGAAAAATTTGGGAAACCTCTTGAATCACTTTTCCTGTTTCTTCAAACTTTTTCAGTACTTCTAGATTAAAAGACCCAAAAAGAACATTTTTCAAGAGGATAATTACAAAATTCAGACTTCACATGTTCAGGTAGATTTTGAGAGCACAAACAAGCAAATCTTCTGATAACAGAACTCATGACTGCGGGCCTAGAAAGATAATCAGCAGCATCATAAGTACACCTGAGGGAGTGAATTTAAAGAGGTTTTAAAATCAGAAACATACAGATAGGAAGATGAGTTCCTCATGTTTCAAAAATTAGTCAACAAAAACCTAAGAGTGTGAGCTTAACAGTTTAAAACTCTAAAAGCTAAGATAGAGAAGGAATGCCCCTTTTGCCATATTTCTCATAGGCTTTCCCATCCTTATCAAGAGGAATAGGGTTAGTCTTAGCAAATACTTTAGCAGAGGTGAATTATAGCTAGAAATTATAGCAGAAACTAATTTAGTATTACTCATCAAATATTTGTGAGACAGCGAAACTTAGTACAATCTGTTAAGATATTTGGAAGTGGGAATTTGAAGTTCAGGCTAATGCCATCTGACAATAAAACATCCCCCAGAGCCACTAAAATTGGAGGAACAACTGCCGGCTGAGGTAAGTCCAACTGTAACAGGTCATAAAATTTACTCTGAGTGGAAGGAATTTCAGTCTGCTC
The DNA here is from genome assembly GCF_019279795.1 of Protopterus annectens. Taxonomy (NCBI): domain Eukaryota; kingdom Metazoa; phylum Chordata; order Ceratodontiformes; family Protopteridae; genus Protopterus; species Protopterus annectens. Next base: position 253,104,459 of record NC_056735.1, on the reverse strand, counting down.
CCACTGACATAATTTGACCTTTTAGCCATTTTAGCAGTCTAAGAAAATGAAAAAGATTCTGGAGGGAAATCTGAAGAGACACTTTCCTCAGAGACAGAATGTGTGTCATAGGATGTTACTAGGCTATTGGCCCTGAGGCCCTTAAAAGCCTAGCCAAGAATTTAGCCCATGTTTCGACAAGTCAGCACCTGATGCCCCTGTCCAGCTGGGACACAGTTGGAATCCCAGGGTGTATTTTCTGTTCCCCATCCAGTTATCCAGGTTGCACTTTAAAAGGGTTAATGAGGTACTCCGCTTGACATGGAGAGGGAGTCTATTCCATAGAAGGGGAGTCTCTGGGATACAAATCTATCCTGCCAACAAGTCCTTTTGATGTCACAGACCAGGTTGAGGTTGTGCTTGTGGGTTACTCGAGTGGATCGTGACTTGTGGATATGCACTCCCATCAAGACAGGGTCTGAGATTCCTTTGTATGCCAGACAGAGGTCACTTCTGAGGAGTCTGTATGTGACTGAGTAGTGGGACAGGACTTTTAGCCTATCTGTTTAGGGTAGATGTTTGAGGCCCTGGATTCTTCTGGTGAGGAACCTCTGTGGTCTCTCCAGCTGCTGCATGTGCTTTGTGAGGTACATGCCGAAAGGGGGACTGTACTCAATAATAGGTCTTATAAGGGAAGAATACAGGGATGTTATGACCTCCTTGTTCCTGGATGATATACCCTTACTAATGAGGTGGGCCATGTAGAAAGCTTTCCATACAAAGGAGGCAATATGGTGGTCAAAAATCAGTTTGCTATCAACCTTGGTGCCCAAGTCCCTCACAACTGATTGCATAGTTAGGACCTTGTTATTAATGTGATAATTTGTGGGAAACTCTCTCTCCCCAAAGGAGATGATGATGCATTTTTTGGCATTCAGTTTGAGGCCAAGTTTCTGGCCCCAGTCATTTGTCTGGGTGAGACCCTCTTGGAGGATGTCCGCATCACTAGGGGAATTGATGACAGTGTCCATCTTGCAGTCATCTGCAAACTTGGTCAACCACAGCCCACTGTTTTTTGCCTGCAACTCAGAAAACTATATCCCAAACAACACATGCCCCAAGACTGATCCCTATTTTGATTAGGTGGGTTCTATCACTGAGCCAGTTTGCTACCCATCTGGTAACATATGGATTGATGCCTAGTTGAGAGAGTTTATTTATTATACCCAAGTGGAAAATTGTGTCAAAGGCTTTGGGCAGGTCAAGGTAGGCAGTGTGCACAGTCTTTCCCTTGTCCATTGTTTTGGTGACTGTCTCAAAGAAGTCAACCAAATTTAACAGGCATGTTGACGAAACCAAACTGTGTGGGATCAAGTGTTTGGAGGTTGCCAATGTCCTTGTTAATGAGGTTCATGGCCTTGCAGATCAGGCTACTTAGGCTGATGGGTCTATAATTTCCTGGATTGGTGGATGTTCCACCTTTGTGCAAAGGGATGGCAGTTTCTGTCCTCCACTTGGCTGGGACAAAGCCGGTACACAGGCTTTGGTTGAATAGGGTGCCTAATGGTGCTGCAAGGTCCTGCCTGAGTTCATGTAGGATGCAGCCAGAATGTTATTGGGTCACATGGAGACTGTAGTTTTTGCTTTTGAGGGGGCAGTGATGACTTGCTCCCTAGAGATAAGGGGAGGGGCAGGTGCTGGAGATGTCCTGATTTACTGATGGGGGGACAGAGGAGTGAAGTTTTCATTGAACCTGTCTGCCAGAAGGTTGGCTATATCTATGGCATTTTGTGTATGTGGTGTCCTTGACCACCGATTCTGAGCAGATCTGAGTGCTTCCTTTGAGACTGGGGATATATTTGAAGAAGGCCTTATGATTGTATTTAGTAGATGTAGCCAGTTTGGACTTGAAATTTGCTTTAGAGGATTTCACTAATGCTCTTATTTGCTTGTTCAGGCTAAGGAGAGGTTGCTTCCAATTAGGCACCTGCTCCTTCTTGGTCCTGGACAGCAATTTTATTTTCTTCTTATTACAGAGTTTATTTATTGCAGATGTCCACCAGACAGGTTATTCTTCCTTGAGGGGGATGATTTTCTCCTGCTGGGTATTCTTGATTCCATGCTGGAATGCTCGTATAATACTTTGGTGTAGCTTTGGAAATATGTGCCAGTTCCTATGGAGAGGGAGGGAGCTGTGAAACTATTTATACCTTCCCTCAGGAGGTTGTAATCAGCTTTGGAGAAGTTTTTTTGTTTGACCCTGGGGGGGCAGGGGAGAGATGGTGACTTTGAAAATGACCGCTTTGTGGTCGGATCTTACCAGGGAGGATGACACTGTAGGGATGCTGCAGTGGTTACTCATGTTGGTTAATACCAAGTGCAAGATATTATCACCTCTTGTGGGGCTGTCGACCAAGACATTTGCATCGACGAAATCAGGGAATCTCTGGGCATTCGTGTTTTGTCATGAGTAGTTCTTCCAGTCTATGGTTGGATAGTTAAAGTCTCCCAGGATCAGGGTAAAGGATTGAATCTTGATAGATTCAAAGAAGTCCAGATAGGTGGACTGAGCATCTTGAGTCAAAGTTGGGGCCCTGTAGCTAGCTATAATTTGAATAGGGTCTTGTCAACGGTTAACTGCACCTGGAGTGTCTCCTATGCATCATACTATTTGACCTGCCTGGAGGTGTGTATGTATTTAATATATATTGCAACTCCACCTCCTTTCGCTTTGCTGCCCATGGTTTGGGTTTGAATGTATGGTAGGATCAGTAACCTGGTATGGCTGGAGTTCTCTCCGCAGCTTTGAACCAGGTTTCTGTGACAGCACAAATGTCACCATCTTCCAGGGTTAAAAATGCTTGCAATGAGTGCAGTTTCATGCTTAGACTCCTAGCATTTAGTGTGGCACAGAAAAATTCTTACAACCATAATATTCTCCCTCCTGTCCCTCTCCCTCTGACAAAGAATTCAGTCATAACTGGAGGGTAACCTCTTTATTTTTTCTGTCAGAAGGGAAGGAAGAAGCAGAATTAGTGTTTCAAATGCAGACAGCAATCATTTAGTAAGCCCCAGTAAAACTTACCTGTTCATCGAAAAGGGGGCAGAAGAAGCGACATTCTTAGATTTTTGTTACCTTTTCCTAGGAAAATCCCAGAAATCAGACTGTCTCAAGCCAGCGGCACTATCACAGAGTTCACGCACTCTAATTTGGCTATATGGGGTGCATCTGGAACTACTTCCTCTTCCAAGCATGACAAAAGTGTTTGTCCCTTGCCTGGTGAGCTGCACAGGCTGGGCTGAAACCTGGTCCATAGTTGCTAGTCTGGGTAATATACCAAAGGAACCGGGTAGATAAGCTGGATGTTCTGAAAGACTGGCTTTGCCCACTGTAGAGTCACCCATCTGTGGCTGAGACACTGAAGGAGCTGACACTACTCCCAGCTCCTTACTCAGTTGTTTTCTTCTTGTGAGATGGAAAGGGGAGAACAGCAGAGAATGTCGATTGCTCCATGTTCAGGTTGTGAAAGAAGTCTGAGCACTGGGTAACAGAAGCAGTATGTGCCAGTAACACTTCTGACAGAACCTTTGTTTTTAAATAACAGTTACACTAAGCACCAAATATTATCCCAACAAACACTATGGAACAGGCCTTAAGTTCCCAAATCTAGTGCAAAATAATAACAACTGCTACAAGCACTACACAGACCCAGACAAGAGGCCCTTGTTAGCCAGATAAAAAAAAATCCTAAGAAAAGAAATCACTACTTCCTCAGAAACTGTTTTCTACAGAAAAACAATAAGTGAAAGGTATTTTCCCTCCAAAGGGTACATATCTGCCATCTTGAAGAATCATTAGCTAACCATCAGTTCCATGAAGCCCATAGTGTGAACATACTTCATTGGCAAGAAAGCTCTGGTACTTTAGATGCCCTAACTGCTCATTTTATATGGCTCTTTCTAAGCCTCCTTGTAGTTAAGGCACTGGAAGGTTCCATAAAACTTTGAGAAACTGGTTGTTGGTCATATTTTGGGCAGAATATAACCCATTTATCTTCAGCTACTGCAACAGTGATCATTATGTTGAATGTCTAGTGCTTCAGTATATTTACACAATGACATATTCGATATCTTTATGCATATATGCTGTCAGGTTTTCAACATTTAGCCTTTTAACTTTGCTCTTTCTACATTTGTTATTTTGGCATTAGCAATTTAGTAGTGCTCTCTTTGAACTAGTGTGCATTGAATAAAAATTTCATTAGCTAATCTATTATGTTCATTTTGTATTGTCAATATTATCTGTACCTTGTATAAAACGGAGTTATGCACTCACCACACGTTCCATCTGTGTTGTCTGTTTTCATTCTTCCTCAGCAAATGGATTTGGATCCTATCCTCATATCTGACTTGGACACTTTTTACAGCTTGTGGATACTGGAAACCTTTGAGTTCCTCCCTTACCCATAATGCTCTAGTCCCTTACCATACCTCAGACCTTGTTTGATGGACTTGTAGCTTATTAGAAAATTTAGGAAAAAATATAAAAAGAGAAACCATTATCTGGAGCTCAAAGGCAGGAACATTGGTTCCCTATTATATTCTTCTACCAGAATTCAGAAAGTAAAAAAAAGTTAGGAGGCTGGATGGTGGGGAGTTGAGGAGGAATGAAAATGGATACCACAGATGGAACATTATGGTGAGTCCATAATTTCTTTACCTGATTATTTTTTAACAAGAAACATCTTTATTAAATTATTGTGTATGACATAGGCAATTTTACATTTATATAAATGAAAATAAATTATACAGACACAATTTCAGTTGCAAACATTATACATTACAAACCATGCTGACACAACTGTAGCTGCAAACATTATACATCACTTATAATATATCCAGTCATTGTCAGTCAAACATTACATAGCTCATTCAAATCATACCTTCTTTTAAACCTTGTTCTTCCTCTACATGTATTGATCCCACAATTCCATGTTTTCTTACCCTTTTCTAAAGATCCCAATTCCAGTTGTTTTATCTCTGTTACTATCTTTGCTACTTATAGTAAAGTTGGTTTAGACTTTGAGTTCCATTTGATAGTAATTGCTTTTTATTGGCAGCCATCATAACTAGACTCATCAAGGCTTTACTATGTCTAGACAATTCCGACTCTACAGCATAGCTCAAAAAATAATTTCCTTAGTTACTCCAATTTGCTCTCCCTGTATTTCTAGCAGAACAGCCTGCATCTATAAAGTCTGCCAGCTCATTACACTACCAGAAAATATGTTCCCAATTACCTATTTCTTCTCCATCACACCTCCAACATTTGCTGACTACCTGAAGAAAAAAATCTTTGGAGTCTACTTGGGGTATAAAACAGCTATGTAAACACTTCCAAGCAACGATCCTAAATCTTTTAGATTTTTTTGCATATTTGGGAGACATACATATAGCCTCCAATTATTTATTTGTGAATTGCTTATTCAGTCTCTCTTTCCTAGCCTTTCTAACTTACTCTGATTGATTCTTATAGTTGTCATGCAGTATTTTATATGCTTTGGTAATTATTCCTTTCTTAATAGCAACTTCTGTTCTAGAGTCTGATAAATCTCTACCAGTGCTGGTCTTTCATTTAGGACCCCCATTTATTTCTCTTTGCCTGTGCATCATATCAATCCTTGATAGGGAAGGCAATCTCTGACCTGCAGTCCAAATAAGTTCTTGGTGTCTTCCCATTCAATTACCTTTCCCTCTCTAGTTATTTGCTCCCAATATCTTAGTCCCTTTGCCAGTTTTCTTCAATAAATTCCAGCCCCCTCCCCCTTTCCTATTGTCTGTGTCCCTAATTGCAGTAATCTCTATTGGCAGAATCTCCTTTCTCCATTCCCATGTTGGCTTAGTTCTTAGAATATTTTCTGCTACTTTATGAATATAATATTCTATATGATTATTGTTATTCTTCTTCATGGTCTGCATCAAAAATCCCAGTCTCTCCTTGTTTCTTTCGCATCATCTCATTCCACTTTGAATTATACTTGTCTGATTGTGCTATGTATAGGGGCCTTAACTGTGTTGCTCTGAAATACCCCTTCAAATTGAATAATCCCAATCCGCCTTGTTCTATTGGAAGAATAAGCTTATCCCACTTGAATCTTGCTGTCTTCCCCTCCCAGATAAAGTCCTTCAGCTCTTTTTTTAATTGCTATCCACAACTTCTCCTCTGGTTGATAAAAATATGACTGACCTTTGTATTAGACTAAATGGGGCTAAAAACATTTTAACTGCTTGTATCTTATCAATATCCATTGAAAAGAGCTTCTGTTTTCTCCATTTTTGTATTATCTTTGGTTTAGTCTCTTCCCACATATCCTTAGCTGCCACATCAGAATCATTTTTAATCCCTACTCCTAAATACTTCATTTTATCATGTCCCCATAAATATGGATTTTGCTGAACGAATTTGTGTGGGGGTACATAATTTACCACTATTGCCTTTCTTTTAGCTTCACTAATTTTGTATCCCAAAAAGATTTGAAACTGTCTCAGTATGTTCCACAACACTGCACTGTCCTTCTCTGGTTTTGTCATGTATAAAATAATATCAGCTGCAAATAGAGCCAACTTTTCTCGACTACCATGCCAAGTATTTCCTTGAATTTCTGAGTTCCTTATTTTCTTTGCCAGTGTTTCTAAATATAATGCAAATAATACAGGGGAGAGAAGACACGCCTGCCTGGTTCCTCTGCTCAAGCAGAAATTATCAGAGAGGACCCACTCACTTTAATTTTCACCTTCAATCCCTCATATATCCTCCTAATCAACCTTATAATATTATCACAAAATGCAAATGCTTCCATTGCTCTTCTCATAAAGTCCAAGCTTACTCTGTCACATGCTTTCTCTGCATCAAAACCCACCAACAACAGTGGTATTTTTCTTACATTCTGCCTCGATATAGATCATCAGTGTTCTGTTAATGTTGTTAACTGTTTGCCTTCTCTCCATAAAACCACATTGATCCATATCTATCAGTTTGGCAGCACTTTTGCCATTCTTTTAACCATTATAGACATACACACCTTATGGTACTTTTCCATTATCGGGGCAACACTTCTAATGCAATAGCATGTGTACCCAATAATCGTGGTTAGCCCTGAAGTGGTTGTTCATGCCTAAAACACTTCCTATACTTCCTTTTAACATCCACAGCTCTTTATCACATCCACACTTTTTGGGTCCAACTTCTTTCACCAAGCAATTTATCAGCTATTAAAGTAGCTAGGAAAAGGACTTGACAAGCAGCAGTAATATTGCCAATGTTTAATTTTTCTGCTGCCATTCATATTTATGTTCATATTTTCAGAACTAAGAAACTGACATTCTGCTGAAGGGTACATGTGAAATGCCATACTGGGAGATTGACAACTGCCATTTGTATCAACACTATATTGGTGACAGTGACTTCTGTGTGGCAGCGGGTGAAACCCTAGAGATTGAAGAAAACTCATTTACACTGTAATAACACATTTTCATTTCTCTACAAATGCCTTAACATGCACTCCAGACATGAAGTTCTCACAGTCAAAAGCTTACATATTGTTGCAACAGTCAAACATAACTTGGGAACAGCAACCTATACATGAGGGAAAGCTTAGTAAAAAAAATATTTAACTCTGGGCTTCCCTGCATTATAAATTAGTATTTATGGAAACACTACAAATCCATCATTAATCTCTGTGGAATACTGTTTGATGAAAATACTGGTGGTTGTACACAGTTTTTATAGTTGTCCGGTCCCATGTTTTAAGTTGATGTTTCATACTGTGCTCTGGTATACAAATATGTATGTAGCTGCTAGCTGATATTTCCGCACCATGTGTGTGGTAATTCTTTAAAAACTGGGTATGTTTTCTCATTAAGAAACATGGGTGATCATTGAATGTGCGTGCTAGTGCATTAAAAGTGTTGCCCTGATAACGGAAAAGTATCCACTTTACAATTATGGTTTAGTATTGAAATGGGCCTTATGGGTGGCCACGGTGGTGCAGTGGTTAGCATTGCTGCATTGAAATGGGCCTTATGAAGCTGGATCTGATGGATCTTTACCTTCTTTAGGTATTACAGCTACCACAACTTTTTTCCAGGATGTTGGCACTTCTTCTCCTCTTACAATACTGTTAAACAAAACCTTCCAGATCTTTAACATTTTTTTTCCCTCATAGATTCTAAACTTCCACAGGAATACCAGCTATTCCTGGGACCTTTCCTGTAGATTGGTTATACATCATCATTTTTATCTCATCTCCTCCTGTCCTGTTATTAATTGAGACTCCTCTACCTCTAACATTGGATATTTAATTCTTCCATAAGCATTTGCATTTGTACCTTTTCTTGATTTCCATATATCTTTGCTTTATAAAGACTTTCATTGAATTTCTGAAATATTTCTAATACTTCTACAGGATCTTTTGTTATCTTCCTTATTATAGGTTCCCTAAGCTTGATGGCAGCCCTTTCTACTTTCTTTTGCCTAAGTTGTTGTGCTAAAAGTTTTTATGCTCTAGAGTTATTATCAAAAAACAGTTGCTTAACAGCAATCTTTCTAAACGTCTGCATATTGTGAAGATAGGTGAAGGCTGCCAGCCTAGATAGAATTTGTAGATGATTCTGTCATTTGTAAATATTAATGTAAGCCACAGGCTTGTTCTCTTAAATGTGAAAAGACTGTATTAGATGTTGAACTGAAAAAAATGTAACAACAGTGCACTCTGCTGTAAGAAAGCTGATAAGTCAAGCATTGTGAAATTCTTTGATCTAAAACTCGGAGCCAAGTTGTCTAGAGAGAGACATTCTGCCTATTGTTTTGAGGCCATAGTTAATGGCTATAATTTACATGTATAATTTATTTTATTGCTCTGGCTTCCTGATTAGCTGCAAGATCAAAAGGGCTATTAACCTCTGAGTTTCTGTTAGCCTGGGAACCAGAAAGAAATGATGTAATCTGAAATGAATCAGTGGTACTGTGTTATCAATTTAAGGACAGAAAGAATGAGGGCATTGAGCATTTGTCTTGAGAACATCCAACTCACCAGCACTCTCTGCCTGTGTTCTATATGTAAGTTTATTTTAGAACTGCGTTTTCTCTTAGATATGCCTAGGAACTAGGAAAATTAGATTAGTTGTTTTCTGTATTGATGTGAGAACTTTTCTGCTGTATTATTTTAAGTATTTCTCTGTGATCTCTGAACTCTTGACTAGTACTGTGTAGTAAGAAGTATTGCCTTGTGTTTTTATTATTTATTATTAAATATTTTTAAACCTTTCAACTGTGACTGTTTTATGTAGAGATAATTTAAGCTTTAAGAGTACATTGCATGTATTTGGTGATATTGTACAAAGCCACTCCAATAGCCTTGCTGTTCAGTCACACTTATTATTTGGATAATAATATTGCACGGTATAATTGGACACCCTTTCATAAGGGCCCTTTAGTAGCTGATAAATATTAGTGGGTGGTGGCAAGTGGTACTACTGTATAGTCTGGGTAAAAGGGGCACAGCTGGAGAACCTGTGCCAGCCTTCCCTAGGAGTGTCTGTGAGGTTGTATTTAGTTCTTATCTCAAAGTGTGTGTATGTCAGCTACTTGAGCAGGGACAAGAAGCACTGGTTGGACAGAGAGGGTGCTGGATATTTTAGCTTGCCCACTAGGCTGAAATCTGCACCCTATAGCTGTGCCAGTGGGGAATCTTATTGGGGACCTGGAGAGAAAGGGAGAAACCAGCCCCAGACTGACTGCAATCTCTGTGTGCTCTTAAGGAAATTGTACTTTACTGTGTGTGCATTTATTATCCTTTCCCTATATGGATGCCCCTCACTGGTGTTAGTGGTGAGGATTGAGGCTCCTTGATTACTGGGCCAGTGCACGGGCATCACACATATTATCAAGGTAATCCCTTATTTTCTGTTTAGCATTCTCCAGTTGCTCCTGTTCTTGTTCTTTGAGATTCCCCCTATTTTGCAATACTTTAATATTTGTCAATCCCTCTAAATAATTCTTGTTATTTCTTAACCATATCTTCCTTTCTTTTATTTCCACCCTATTTAAACTCTACTTTCATTTTGTCTCACTCCCTAGCTTTATTTTCAGAAGATATTTCTATCTTCTCTAATAGCTCCTGAATAATTTCCACTACTCATTCCTTAAATTCCTCTCTTTTCAACAGATAGGTGGGAAAGTGCCAGTGTCTGATTTTTATTTCATTACCCTGTGTTTTTATTTTAGTTATTATTGGCGCATGATCTGAAATAATTATTGGGTGCATATAAAGATGTTCAATTAAATGCACATATTCCTGTGAAATTTAAATTATGTCTAGCTTAGCCCAGTTCTTGTATTTTGGGGAATACTATGTAAATTGACTCAGAAATCCTAGTACTGAATTCACATCTTCCATGCAAAATATTTTCATAAATTTCTTTAAAAAATTCCCTTCCTTTGTTATATTTCTCTGTCTGCCCCCCATATACATCTTAATTGTTGCAAATCAAATTCCAGTCCCTAACTATAAGTAGTATTCATTGCTGAAAGTGGATCATTTCTCCCAGAATTTTCTTAAGCTCCATTATAGCAGTTTTTGGTGTAATATAAATACATGCCAGTGTAATTCTCCTCCCTTGTCAGCAGCCCATTAGTACTACAAATCTACCATTATTTATTTTTTTTTTAATCCTGTTCTAATCAGTATTGGAGCTCCTCTTGCAATTAATATAACTACTCCTCTCGTCCTTTGATCCAGGTATTCCACTGAACAGCCATTCTGAAAACCTTTAATTATAAAATTCACATGTTCAGTTCTTTCCAATTGTGTCTCCCGTCGCATAGCTATTTGCAGTCTACATTTTTAATATAGTTCATTACTGTTTTTTTTGTATATATCTGTAAGACCATTAATGTTTAAAGACATTACAGAAAGCATCATATTCTTGAAAAAATATTATTCCCCCTTTTATGCATACCAGCTTTTTGTTAAATGTCTAGCTCCAGCTTTTGTGTTACACACATATACTGTTTGGCAGGTTAATCTTTTATACAGTTGTTTCTTGACATCTCCATTTAAGCCTATGTCACATCTTACAGAACTTTTTGTTTTATTGATAACCCTCAAAAAAGAGGTCTGGAATTGGATCTAGAATCCATGATGGGTGAACTAGATGAGGCCAAAGAAAGGGGAACCAAATTTGATGAGAGCAATAAGGTGCAATGAGGATGGCTGTGTTCTTCAATCAAGATGCTTTCTGGAGAAACTTGTGGATTGGGGGTAAGCGTAAAGGAGACCAGGGGCCAATCATGGAGGAGAGAGTCTCTCGGTGATTTCCCCAGTGGGGGGAATCAGAGCACAAAACCTGATGCACTTGTTGTTGAAGGGGGAATGCAAAGAGGTCGCAGCAAGGTTGGCTCATTGGCAGAATATATTTTTCGCAACTTTCATGTTGAAAGACCACTTGTGAGGCAATAAAATGGACCTACTCAACTTTTGTACTTTCATGTTGGATTTCCCTGGAATGTGCGTTACTGTCAGAAACTGATTGGATGCCCATTGGCACAGTCTGACAGCTTCTCAAGACATGGATTAAGATCTTGTTCCTCCTTGTTTGCTGATGTACCATTCCATGACATATTGTCCATCTGAATCTCAATAGTCCCAAGAAGGGAGAGAGTCTTGAAAGGCCTGCAATGCTAGGAGTACTGCTCTCATTTCAAGACATTGATATGCATATTGGCCTCTTCAGGTGACCAGGTGCCTTGGATTGTCTTTCTCAATAAGTGCCCCCCACCCAATTTGGGAAGTATCTGTGGTCACTATGGCTTTGGGCTTTTGAAGAATGAAGGGATGGCCTTGTAATATTTGATCTGAGCGATACACCACAAGAGGTACTTTTTGCATACCTGAGTTATTCTGATCTGGGTGGACATAAACTGGTGCAGAATAGACCATTGAGTTGCTAGGGTCCACTGGAGAATTCTCATATGGTATCTTGCTAATGAAACCAAAACTATAGCAGCTGACATTGATCCCAAAACTTGTAGAATCAATTGGGCTGATAGAGAAGAATTTTGAATTATCTTTTTGACCTGAAATCTAATAGTTTGTACCCTTGATAAGGGAAGGGAGACTGTTACTGATAATTTATTGAACAAGGCCCCTGTGACCTCTAATGTTACAGTTGTTGTGATTGATGGTAATTCCTAGATGAGAGCAAAGCTGGAGTACATAATCTTGCATTTTTTTCAGAAGATGCCTGGTTGGAGCAGTTATGAGCCAGTCATCCAAGTGTGGAAACACCCAAAATCCCTGCAGTCTCAAGTTAGCTGCTACTACTGCCACACAGTTGGTGTACACCCTGAGGCTGTGGTGAGGTCAAAGGGCAGAGCTCTGATTAATAATGACTGTCTCCCAGCAGAAAAGTGTATGTATCTTCTGGATTGTCTGTTCATTTATATGTGATAGTATGCATCCTGAGGATATATTGAGCATATCCAGTTATCCTTGTGCAGGAAAGGCAAAATGGACTGAATCATGACCATCTGGAACATTGTATACTGAATTATATACTGAACTGATTTGTTCAGATTACTGAGATCCAAAATTGGTCTCCAGACCCGTTTACTTTGGCACTTAAAAGAATCTTGAGTAAGTTCCAGACTCTTTCTCATCTGGGAGGACCTCTTGGATGACTCTTTTTTTCTAGCAGCTTTTTTTATTTCCAGTGCTGCTGTTTTCCTCTGACTGAATGGAAACATCTGGAAATTTGTTTACTGATGGGGGGAGTGAAAAGGGTATTATATAACCTCTGGAAATAATCCTCTGTACCCATGTATCTTTTGTAATGCCAGCCTCTGTGGTGCAGGGATAGGCAACCCCCAACTTCCTCCAGAGGTGGACAATCAGGCCTCCTTTTAGGAGCACTGATAGGGTTTGTCTGAGAAAGTATCTCTGGACCCGTGGTTTTTGCGGGCCTCCTCTGCTGTGTGGATGACATCTTCCATTAGAGTTCCTCCCTTTGTCTCTGGGGAACTATCTCCACATATATCATGGAAAGTACCCTGGGACTTTCTGAACCACATTTTTTGACCACCTTTTTGATTCCTAGAAAAGGTTCTTTGAGGAGTCAAAAAGTGTACACCCACTGCAGACAGGGTCTTACCATATTTTTACACCTGGATAGTCTGTCTTTAACTTTAGGGCCAAACAAAGAACTTCTGTCAAAGTGAGTACTGACAAAGGAGGACTTGAGGGGCTATTGCAAAATTACACAGGTGCATCCAAGCATGTCTCCTAATGGAAATGTCTTCACCCTTGAGGAACCTTCAGCTGCAAGTGAAATGAGGCTCATGGACGAATTGTAAATGGACTGTAGGATAGCCAACTGTGAGGCAGCAGAAGTCTATGCCTCAGAAGTAATGGACCAGAGAGAGCTTTAGATAGCTCTTTAATCAAATCCCTCTTAAGTCTGGTGGTGTGCGCCAAATAATTCAGTGACCTGAATGCAAAAGTCACTGAATCATATACATGCTTCCCAAATCTGTTCGACACCTTGGGTATTCCCTGTTATGGGGATGGACAGATGAACTCTGTTCCATGAGTTCTTTCTTTGTGGCCACCGCTATGACCAGGGCATCTACTGGTACTCCTTTGCTCCAAAATTCTATTTCTTCTTATCAGATTTTTTTGAGGATTGAGCTCCAGATAAAGTCAACAAAAAGAGTGCAGGTAGTAAACCTTTTAAAATGAGCTTATTCTTGTGATCTACTAAGGCCTGTGGATTAAAGCCCTTACAAATATTGCATAACTCTTTTAAGTGAACTGAGCCTAAGCAATACACACATAAATCAAGTGAGTTGGATACAGGTATCTTATGCCCATAATCCTCACATTTTTTAAAACCCGAAGGTTTTTTAGCCATATTTAAGCAGAAAATGAACTATAGCAATAATAATAAAAAATAGAAGAGTTTTTTTTCTTTTTTCTTTCTTTTTTTTTCTTTTTAAGAAAGAAAGAGAAAATTTAAGAAATGACCACAAGGGTATAAGAAAGAAAAAAATTACCAGCAATGGTAAACGAGGAATAGACTAATACGTGTATTAAGGATAAGGGAGGAATACATAATATAAACAGAAAAAAGTTATTGAAATGAGAAAATACTATATCACTCACAAAACCACACTAAAGCTTGAGAGCTATCTGCGACCATGTCCATAAGCGAAAGCGACAAATGAGATCTGAGGTATGGTCGGGGACTAAAACATTATGAATAAGGGAGGAGCACAAGAGTTTCCAGTATCCATGAGCTGTAAAAAGTGGCTAAGTCAGATCCAAACCCACTTGTTGAGGAATGAAATTTGACAACTTCAGATCAATGTTTTATGCTTACATTGTATTGATTGGCTTAACTAGTTGTCTATAGCTTCAATTGATGTGTGGCCCAAGTCATAGCTTAAAAAGGATCAGTTTGGACTGGTCTACCTGTAAAGTTAACAAACACTGAATAAGTAAGTAAATAAAATAAATTTAGATTAAAGCAGACCCCAGATGAAAATGAATGCACATATTTTTGATGCTGGTCTATATTCCACTAAACATCTATCGTATGGACTCCTTTGCACCTTAACCCTTTTCCCTTTATTCTTTGAAACTCCAAATTGTGGGTGCAGTTTGGATTTAGCATTTCAGTCTGGATTAGCAGTCACGTTTATATCTTCTTGTAATGCTATGACACTTTGGAGCATCTCTGTTCTGACAGTTCATGTTTACTAGTGTATTTTGCTGGAGTAGATGTTGGAAGATTAAGAGATATAAATGTGCAGGTTTTATTAACCTTCCTCTCCATGAAAATATATCCTGAGGAGTAATAGATCATGTCTAAAGAAGAGCAAATAATCTAAATATAAAGTAATTGTTTTGTATTAGAGAAGGGAAGTTAATAAAGTGTGAACAGTAAAAGTCCAAGAGCTTAGCCTTTGGGAACTCCGTATACTTATTTAGAGGTTGTTTAGATAATTTGTTGTCTTATGACAAGCTTCCAATAGGATTCCAGGTAAGTACAGTTGATTTAAGATGAATAAGTGATTTAAAGTTAGAGGACCTTTTATAGGTAAAGGAAAATTGGCACCAGTAGGTTTACCTTTGTGTATTGGTGGTGGTAAGAGAAGGCTTTATTATGAGTATCAGTGGCCTGATTATGTGCAAGAGAGCTTTAGAAAGTAAGGATGACGGTTATCTGATTGCATAGATACTGATCAATAAAAGTAAAGTATAAGGTTTTGAAAAAGTTGCTGGAACGTCTAGTAAGGTAAAAAGTTTGACATACCTAGAATTACTAGATAAGTAATTGTGTAGTAGCTGAGCATCATGCATGTTATTCTGAAAGTTACTCTGGTATTTCATTTGGTTATAGGACTTTTGGTAGAATTCATAAAGGCACCATTGTGTACATTTTCATTTATACATAAATGGGTAACCTTTTGGAATTTAGGAATAGCTCTAACACAGAGATGCATGGTGCTCCAGTATGAAGATGTGCAACATTGCATAGGTCCGGCTCCAAAGCCATGGTACCTGCTAATGAAGTAGTCCAGGGGGAGGCATATGCTAATTAGCCATTTACTTTTTCTCCTGGAACTGCCTCCAGGAAGGCATAATGATGCTGAGGGATTCAGGAAATCACTCAGACATGTAAATTAGCACAGTCAGCCCCACCATTTCACAACTGTATGGGAATTGGAAGATGGAGGGAAATGCCACTTTGGATAATGCATTTGTGCCTTAATGACACTTACCATAGTTTGGGGATCAGGGAACGACAACTCAAGGCCATGTATGGAGACTGCGGTGTGTGTGTGCCTGCGTGCATGTGTGTGTGTGTGTGTGTGTGTGTGTGTGTGTGTGTGTGTGTGTGTGTGTGTGTGTGTGTGTGTGTGTGTGTGTGTGTGTGTGTGTGTGTGTGTGTGTGTGTGTGTGTGTGTGTGTGTGTGTGTGTACCTGTGTGTGAGGGAGAATGACTATCCCTATGGCTGCATGATGTGTCTGCAGCAGTTAACTACCATACACCTTGGTAGTAACTGCAATTCAGAGACATGCAAATTTGCTGACAGTGAGGTCTTAGTTTGTCATGGCTAACATGATTCTCAATGTCAAAATACTGTGTCATGTGAGCAGCACTTTGTACAACTCAAAATAGGCCATTTAATGAATCCCTGGGTATATCTTAGGATTATATCTATGTATTTCTGTATGTTCCACACATTTTTTTTTATGGTCTTCATGTTCCCCAGCAGCTAGCTAGCCCTGGCAAGATAAGGAACCTGAAGATGCCCCTAACAGGCATGCATCCTTGACTTGTAATTTGTTATACACCCTCTTCTTCAAGACAGACACATAAATACTTAGCTCACACAGAGAACAGCTACCATGAAACATCACTTTTACTGGGATCCCACACAATGTCATTTTGTGTGTGTGTGTGTGTGTGTGTGTGTGTGTGTGTGTGTGTGTGTGTGTGTGTGTGTGTGTGTGTGTGTGTGTATGTATGCGCAGAGTTTACACATGGATACAGCATAACAGTACAAGTGGTTTCTTGTAGTAGGTTCATAGGTAGGTACTTGGCTATCGGCCCTGGGGCCTATACACGCCCAGCCAAAAAGGTACCCTGGCTTTTGCCATCCAAGAAAATTATTTTCCTGTGCCACAGAGGTGATCCCCGGGGTGAATTTCCTATTTCCCATCCAATCATCAAGATTTTTCTTGAAGAGTGCTAATGAGGAGCTTTGTTTGATATAGATAGGTAGTTTATTCCAGAGTATGGGAAGTCTCTGGGACAGGAATCTATCCCTCCGGCATGTTCTCTTTATTGTGGTTGCAAGGTTTAGGTCCCTAGAATGTGTAGCTCGGAGATTGGGATTTCTTTAAGTAGAGCATGTCCAACAGCTCTGGGTTTGACATAGCTTTGTAAGTTAGGCAGAGATCACCTCTGAGTAGGCAATATGAGACGGAGTAAAGCTGGAGGTTTTTGAGACGGTCTGAGTAGGGCATCTGTTTGAGGCCAGTAATCCTCTTTGTGAGGTATTTCTGTGGCCTTTCCAGTTGTTGTAGATGTCTTGTGAGGTACATACCAAAAGGGGCATTGTACTCTATAATGGGTCTAATGATTGATGAGTACAGGGGAACAATGACCTCTTTTTTTCTGGATGAGAAACCTTTTGTGATGAGGTGTGCCACGTAGAAGGATTTCCTGACTACTGTGGTGATGTGATTATCAAAGGAGAGACTACTGTCCACCTGTGTCCCAAGGTCTCATCACACTTTCGGTGTTAAGTATACTACTATGTTGTGGTTCATGGGTACAGAGTTTTTATCAAAGGGGGTGACAATGCACTTTTTGGCATTGAGCTTGAGGCCATGGCTTTGACACCAGGCATCTGTCTCAGTGAGGCCCTTTTGTAGGATGTCCACATCATTAGGAGTTTTGATTATGGCTCCTAGTTTGCAGTCATCTGTGAACTTCGTTAGCCAAAGACCTTCTGTGTTAGCCTGTACTTCAGAGAAGTAGATACCAAACAGAAGAGGACCCAGGACTGAACCCTGTGGTACTCCACTTGTCACTGGTCTGAAGTTGGATTTGGAGTCTGCTACTTACACAGTGTGGGTTCTGTCAGTGAGCCAGTTGGCAACTCATCTTGTGACATAGGGATTTATACCTAGTTTAGTGAGTTTATCTATAATTCCAGAGTGGGGGATGGTGTCGAAAGCCTTGGCAAGATCTAGATAGGCTGTGTGAACCACCTTAACCTTGTCTACGGCTTTGGTGACTGCTTCAAAGAAGTCTATAAGGTTTAGGAGACATGATCTGCCTTTTACAAACCTGAACTGGGTGGGGTCCAGAGTTTGGAGATTACCAAAGTCTTTGTTTATAAGTTCCATGATGATACATTCCATGGCATTGCAGACCAGGCTCGTCAGGCTAGTGGGGCGGTAGTTCCCGGAGTCTGTGGTGGCTCCCCCCTTGTGGAGTGGGATAACCATTGCTGTGCGCCATTCAGCAGGCACAGAGCCTGAGGTGAGGCTATGATTGAACGTGGTACTTAGGTGGGGTGCCAGTTCGTTCTGTAGTTCATGTAGAACGCAGCCAGGGATGTTGTCTGGTCCCATGGATGCTGTGTTCTCAGCTTTGGAGTGTGGTTTTTACCTGTGCAGCCATGATTACAGGAACTTTGCATTCTTCCGGTATAGATATGGGCTCTTTAGGGTTTGAGAGGGGGGTAAAGTTAGCACTGAGCCTATCTGCCAGGATGTTGGCAATATCAGTTGGGTCTGTATATTTAGTGCCATTGTGCTGTAACTCAGAGCAGATCTGAGTGTTGCCATTGAGATTCTTGACATAGCTATAAAATGCTTTGTGTTTGTCTTTAGAATCAGTGGTGATTTTTGATTTTGTAACTGCTTTGGAGGATTTTATCAGGGATCGCAGCTTCTTACTGAGGCTGACCAGGGAGCTCCTCCACTCATGGGATTTTACTCTCTTTTGCAACAGTTTCTTCCTTCTGTTGTACAGTTTGTTTATGGCAGGGGACCACCAGATTGGCTTCCTTTTTTTGGAGGATAGCATCTTGGTTCTGTTTGGGATAACACGATCCATGCACTCATGTAAGTGCTTATAAAGTGCAATTGTGTAGGGTTCAGTAGTTGTAACTGTATTGTCCATCTGCATGGGTGTCATGAAGTTCACCACTTCTGTCTTAAGAAGCATGAAGTTGGCTTTGGAGAAATTTTTTACCATGGTTTCCTTAATGGGGGGTGGGGGCAGGATGTGGATATCTAGGGTAATTAGCTTATGGTTGGATCAGACCAATAAGGCATTGACTTCAGATGAGGACACCGGTCACTCATGTTGGTAATGACTAGATCTAGGATATTGTTGCCCCTGGTGGGGGTGTGGATAAGTTGATCCAGGGCATTGGAGTTTATGAGGCGAAGGAGTTGGTACATGAGTAGTTTCCCCAGTTAATGGTGGGGTAGTTGAAATCGCCCACTATTAGGGTGTTTGGTTGAACCCTAATATTTTCCAGTATATCAAGAAAAGAGGAGTGGGAATTCTGGGGCATGGTGGGTGATCTGTAGAAAGCTACAATTTGGATTGCAGTTTTGCCCAGAGTTAGTTGCACTTGGATAACCTCAGCTGCATTATGCTGAGGAACTAGCCTGGAAGTGTGGATATCCTTAATGAATATGGACACACCTCCGCCTTTGGTGTTCTGGTCCAGGTTACATGGCCAAAAAGTGTGGTATGAGTTATAGCTGTAGTACAGGGGTGTTCTCTGGAGCCTTGAACCAGGTCTCAGTCACTGCACAGATATCGATGATCTCCATTTTAAGGAGTGCCTTGAGTGAGTGCATTTTGAGATTTAGACTTCTAGCATTGAGTAACATCACCCTCAGTTTTTGCTTGCCTGTTCCTGTTATGGTGGTGAATTTGTCATTTGAACCTTGCCTAAAAAAGGCACTATAGGGGTGGCAAGAACCTTAGCCAGTATCCGGAATCCCAGGGGTGACAGGTGCAGGCCATCTCAGACAAATGTGCTAAGTGCATCTCTACAGGAAAGTTTTATATATATATATATATATATATATATATATATATATATATATATATATACAGAAAAGTAGCTAAAACAGCAGTCAAAACAATTCAAATGCAGTGCAAGCTAGCACACTTGAGTATGTAGCAATGTTAGACCAAACAGTTTAAAAAATGCAATTAAATTAAAAATGACTTAAAACAAGTGCAGAAGGAGTCTATTAGGTAGCTAGGTACTAATGAGTTATATTAAAGAGAACCTCTGTTTTCATGGACATAGGAGTAGGACATGTAGGGTATAGGGAAGATATTTTTGTTTGATTGCAGCTATGCCAATATCCTATATAAGGAAAAAAATAAGCAACTGTTATTACTCTCAGACATATTTCCCTTAAGTCACACTGCCCTACATAAGTTCTTTTCAGCTGGTGAGATCAGTTTCTCAGTGCAGGGCCAACCTTGCTTCAGATAAAGACCAAGTCAATCTAAAACCTGCATGCATTTAAAATATTTGCTTGTAGTAGTATTGCTTCTGTGGTGTAACAGGATTAACTGCAGTGGAAACAGTTTGGGAATATATATCAAATACTGTCTCGGTTTTACGATCAGACTACATGAAGCAGGATATCTAAATGAATGTATATACTTCATTGCAAATCAGTTGTGCAAAAATAATGTGATTAGCCATATTGTAGAGTGGCTTGTTGGAGGAATCGGCTACTTTAAGGTAAACAAGCACTTAATTGCTCATCATGAGCAGGACTCATAGACAGATTATGCATAGCTTTACAGCCACAAAAACATTATTATAAAATATTGCTTCTTATTCTTAGACACATTATATTTGATATCTACAGTGCCATTCTGTCTTCAGTACTATTTACCACAACAGAGAAATATCACTGGACAGGTATGCAAACTTACCTTCTGTTGATGAATCACAAAATTCACAAACATGGCCAGAAGAGGCAGTACAGGGTCACCTTTATGACAAAAAATGTTGATGTACAGCCTATGCTACTGACAAATGCATCGTTAGAAATGTCGCTACTGGAGTGAGGTGTTTGGTCAGTTAGGGTGTGACAATAAGGTGTAGAACCAGATATTGTAAGAAAACCTGTTTGTCGCTCCGAACATTGTAAATGAACGGTTGCTGGGTCAGTTTGATCAATGTCTGAAATGTCCACTTTGATTAGGCCACACATTAAGTGCTTTGTAAGAGCTGGTGAAAAGGAAGAAGTTGAACTTTATGTTATTACATTCTCAGCTTTCTCCGAGCTTCTGCCCCTTTGGAGTTAGTACATATGTTGGGGGTCACTCCCATGCAAGTTGATTACAACCATGGGAGTGTTGCTGGTTTGAGTTCTGACCTACCAATATTTTAGATTAATTAAATTTGCTTAATTATGTGTTGATTAATTGACACATGATTATTTATAGTAAATCTAACATTGCAATGAAAGTGACAGTGTGAAATGACAGCTGTCATCTTGCAATACCCTTTCAGCTACATTAGAATCCATTGTTTTGCCAAGATGGTGCAGGTAAGTATGGTATTTGCATATTATAAACCTCTACACTAACTAAGCAATAGCTAAATGGGATTTAGAGCAGTTTTAATTCATCAGTTTTGCACAGTTTAACTGTGTTTCAATCAAAGACTTGGCTTAGTGGCAGGGTCTTGTTTAATCTCTTTCCTTTTTGCCCTCCATGAACATTCAGCCATGTTTCAGTTGGTCTATTTATTCCTATCCACCCTGGCAATAGCAGGTGGCCTGAGGGAAAGGTGAGCACAGGGGACACCAGCCATTCTCCTGTGGGAAGGTAGGAGCTTTCTTTTTTATTCTGTCTTTATTCCTTCAGCCAGCAGAAATGACACAATACCTGGCCATGTGATGCTGTCTACAAGATCTTGCTTCTTCACCCTCATGGTGCTTGCTCTGAGTGCATACTGTCTCTGGCCAGGCTTGTATCCCCAAGTCTATGTGCACAGGAGTACAAAACTAGACCTTTCCTAATCAGATGTTCCTGTTGAAAGACTTAGCCACTGCCATCTCATGTGTGAGTCAGCCAATCTCAATCACTCACTCCCACCCCTCCACTGTTGGCTTCTCTGGTACTCAGGTCACAAATGTAACCAAAGTCATCTGGAGAATAGTTAGGGATTCACTCCCATATGTCATGGAATCAGTTCCAGTACTGGAGGCATGCCCGGAATATGTGGGCACTGTAATTATAGTACATTTTTGCTGGGGCCAAGACATGGCTAGTGAAGTGGAGTATAATATGTAAGTGTTCATACCAAGGACAGAAGTGCAGGAAAAGTGGACAGCTGCATATCACTGCTTTATGTACCAGGGAAAAGAGTGCAATGGTATTGGAGGAATACAGTTAAAAATGCCATTTTGGGGACAGAAATTCTGGGTATAGGCAGAGGGGGACTTATCATTCCATGTGCACTAAAGATGGGGCTACTGTGTGCTGAGGAATT
Source organism: Protopterus annectens (assembly GCF_019279795.1). Classification (NCBI taxonomy): domain Eukaryota; kingdom Metazoa; phylum Chordata; order Ceratodontiformes; family Protopteridae; genus Protopterus; species Protopterus annectens. The sequence goes on along the minus strand of NC_056735.1, from coordinate 253,082,354 downwards.
GCACAACAATAATTTGTGTGTTCTAGGGGTGAGTTTACACCTAAAGTAGGGGATATGTGTTATTAATCATCAGGAAATAGGTTGCATCTGGGGAAGTGGTTAATACTATAGTCTGTCGTAGAGAATGAGACTGAATTCTGTGTGTGTGTGTGTGGGGGGGGGGGCATCAACTTGCACTGTTCTGGGGCTAGGACTGCCACTGCACTGAAGTCTACAATAAGAATGTGCTGAGTATGGTAGTGCAACAGGGTGGGAATCTATATCAGAAATGAATGTCTCAGGAATGTCATGCAACTGATTGGGGAGGGGACTAAGTTAGGGCTGTCAATGGTGGAGAGGAAACTGCTGTGTAGGGGGTGGGAGCCTGACAGGATTTGGCAGGGTTAGGGATATAACAGGAGAGTCACTATACAATATTTCTTCATGTAATGAGTGCACGATAGGTTGGAAATGGTTATTATTCAAATATTTTATGCTAGGCTTTAGATGTGGATACTGAAGAGAATTGTCTTTAAAAGCAGTGAGTGCTGGTTCCAATATATGAATGAGGGCACTATAATAAATAACAGTATGTATGAGACACTAGACTACAAGTGGGAGGCTATTTGATATATGTGTGCAAGGGTGACAGTAAGGGGTTTAGGGGGCTAATTGATATAGTTGTGCACTGGACATCAGCTTGCAGAGAGGTAGGCACAGATATTTAACATATGTGTGCTCTGGAAAGCAGACTTCAGGATATTGGGAAGGTATTTGTGTGCATTTTTATATGTTGGGAATAACAGAAGAGTGAGGAGAAGAGCTTGCTTGATGGCATGCGGGAGGAGGACTACACGGAGGCTGGGAGACAGGGGTACATGTAAATTATGTCTGTGTTTAGAGATGGGACTAGAAACAGTTGTGTGTGTGTGTGTGTGTGTGTGTGTGTGTGTGTGTGTGTGTGTGTGTGTGTGTGTGTGTGTGTGTGTGTGTGTGTGTGTGTGTGTGTGTGTGTGTGTGTGTGTGTGTGTGTGTGTGTGTGTGTGTGTGTGTGTGTGTGTGTGACACCACACACCTATCAATCTCACTGTGCATTCCAGCCAGCAGAGCTCAGTAGGGCAAAATAGTCATTTATGTGCAGTGCACTAGGTGTCATGGATTTTACTGGTCCATATTACTAAGCATGCACTTACACTAGGTGATAAGGAATTCTTCAGTAATCCCAGGGACTACATTCACTGTGCAGCACAGATTATGATTTTTGTTTTAATTAATATGGAGTGGTCCAGTGCCATTTATGATACTAGGAAATGATTAAACTGTTTCCTGTGAATTATTGTAACAAATTCTGGAAATGCAATATATTGCTTGCTGGTTGGAGACAACTATCTTAACTTCATAGATCTGTACATTGTTGCTTTTAATGTACATGGGAATTAACATGAAGACATGTAATATACCTAAACATATATATGTGTGTGTTTTTGTGGTCTCACTTGCAAAACAAAAACACAGAAAAGCTGTCAATAAATTTAGAGAATGAGAAGATGTTGCGTTATTATCATGTAGAAAAGTAGCTGATAAAGCTTTCTCTCCTTATGCTCTTTGCCCTTCTTACCTTACACAGATGTACTGTTAAACATTTTGACTCTTTTCATAAAAGATGTATTGCCATGCTAACCACATGGTGCTTCAATAAAAACAGCATGGAATCTGTCTGAGAATGCATTCATCTACTGCTGTTTATGAGTAATGCAATAATACTACCACAGAGGACAGGTCATTGCAGAGTGACCACGGTGCTACTTTAATTTTACATTACAGTTGTTCAAAGGTTTGTCTGTTTAAATGTATTGCACTTAGGACAGCCATATCAAGGCAACATTATGTGTGTCTTTAGCTGCTAGGTGAAGTGTGTTAAAATAATGTACACTGCTGCATCTGCAAAGGGATGGGATATTAATATGAAGACTCCATGTACTGAGAACCACTTACTAGGTGAAGTGTGTTAAAATAATGTACACTGCTACATCTGCAAAGGGATGGGATATTAATATGAAGACTCCATGTACTGAGAACCACTTACTAGGTGAAGTGTGTTAAAATAATGTACACTGCTACACCTGTAAAGGGATGGGATATTAATAAGAAGACTCCATGTACTGAGAACCACTTACTAGGTGAAGTATGTTAAAATAATGAACACTGCTGCATCTGCAAAGGGATGGGATATTAATATGAAGACTCCATGTACTGAGAACCACTTACTAGGTGAAGTGTGTTAAAATAATGTGCACTGCTACATATGCAAAGGGATGGGATATTAATATGAAGACTCCATGTACTGAGAACCAGTTACTAGGTGAAGTGTGTTAAAATAATGTATACTGCTGCATCTGCAAAGGGATGGGATATTAATATGAATACTCCATGTACTGAGAACCACTTACTAGGTGAAGTATGTTAAAATAATGTACACTGCTGCATCTGCAAAGGGATGGAATATTAATATGAAGACTGAGAACCAGTTAATCAAGTCTGTACTGTAAAACTACTATAAGTAACAGTGATTGCTGTTTATACAGCCATGGCAATCACATATTTCATATATTCATACTTTATGGTGCTTGATGTTTTAATCTAGAGTGTAATATCACTTTTCAATAATTTATAATGTTTAGCTACTAGTAAAGTCTGATCTAATGCTAGAAAAAAAAAAAAAAAAATATATATATATATATATATATATATATATGTGTGTGTATGTGTGTATGATTGTCACACACACCATACCTCTCAGTCTCTTGGTACAAGAAACCTGGACAAAGCCTAAAACAGTAGGGAGGCAAAGACCCAAAAATAGGGACAATTTTTAAATATCGATCAAACTTGGAAAGTTGTTGGAGTAACAAGTTTCCTGTTAGCATGCATTTTCTGAAGGTTGTGAAGTCTGAAACTCAAATGTCTGTCATTATTTAATGACGTCATTCCTCAGTGATTTATCTGAAAAGCACAGATTTTATGAGGAACAGACCAAAAATATGGGGCAAAAATCTGAACATTCTGCAAAAATCTGGATAGCTGAGATGAATCAAACACACACACACACACACACACACACACACATATATATATATATATATATATATATATATGATATGGGTCTACTTCTAATCAACAAAAAATATTTTTTTAGAAGATTAGAAAGCAGACACCCATTTTCACGAAAGTGCACTTAACTGAAAGCTACAGAGAGTACCTATAACCCTGCTGACATTGAAAATAGGTACAAAGGCCTTTGAAAAATAGGTATATCTAGCCCAAAATCTGGAAATCTAATTAGCATAAAATCTGAATATAAATAGTCCAAAACTACTACTGCTTCCAGTAGGAATGTGAGATACTACTCAGAAATACATTTAAAAAATGAAGTGACACAATTGATGGAAATATAAGCACATTATCAAATTGACAGTGTAAAATCTGTAGACTTTGATGAACTGTATTGCAAAATTCTACCACACAAAGTCATTTATTTTTGCTTCTGAAAAAAGGAAAATTACTGGTGACACTAGTATGTTGGTCATATAATGTGTTTTTCTGTGTACTAGACAATTTAAAAAAATCATGTGTAATGGGAGGGGGGATTCAGAAGCTTGTGTGAAGCGGTCAATCAAACCTAAAAATCGGAATGTTCCTCCAAAATAGGGATGGGTGAGACCCACTATGCTCTTTACAGAGGTGAAGTAACCCTGAGGTGGGGAGTAATAGTAAGAAGCACACGTAGAAAGGACTCAGCAACTAGCATGGGGGGGGGGTGTTGGGTGAAGATCCCACACAGAATAAACATTGTTAATAAAGTATGCTGTCTTTCTTTTTTGTTATATGGGCACATACTTGTTATTAAACAAATGAAATGAGAGCACAGTGCAAGCAGCTTCACAAAATTGCCATGTCAGTTCTCATGGTTAGTACCCTGATTTACACCTGACCTTTGATCAAAATGAACCAATGGCACAGATGTAAAATTCCCTTACCTGTATGTTTCTCTAGAGAGAGAGTTTAAGATCTGCAACCTTCTGACACTTGTTTCATTTAAGCTAGCTACTACTGCAAATATGTATTTAAAAATAAGACATTTAATATCACATTAACAAAAATTTATTACCACTCTATATTTAAAAGCTTTTTTGTTTTAGACCGAAAGAACATTTGCTATCTATATGTATCCTGCCACTTTGCTACCTTGTGCAGAATACTGCAGTACCAGTATCATAAGGTTGAAAACCATGTCAAACACAGTTTACTAGGGGAAACATAAAATGTAAATTTGTGCTTCAGTGAATGTACTCCTCTGCGAATACTATATGAGCATCATGTGAACACAGACGTACACACACACAAACTCTCAGCTTATGTCAGTTTGCATCTCAGATCTCTGACAATTATTTACAACCTTGTATGGTTCTTTAACCAGACCCTTACTCACACGGGTACTAAGCCAGGATGATATTTCATGCCCAGCATGCACGAGATGAAGTTGTCATGGTAACTTTATAGTTTTTTTTTTTTTTACTCTCTACAAACCACTCACACATCAAGGGTCCAAAAATAACTTTATGTAGTATGTCCTGAAAGATGGAGGTAAACATTCTAGAATTCTATAATGTTGCTGAGATCCTGTTACTGTCATATTCTACTCAGTAAAGCAACCAGGACAGCTATTGCACAAAATTTAGCAAGCATACTTTTAGAACACAAGCTTAGAATAGCAATTGAACAATACACCATGATACCACTATGCATTTATACCTAAAGAGGATTTCTTTTTACTCACAGTAATCATGGGAATTAATTTTTTGGCATTTGTGAGGAATGAGTGGTTGCTGTATATTTATAATACACTGAATGCCCATTTATTTGTAAAGAGGCAGCAAACTAATCTTTAACAAAGTGAAACATCTTTCTTATTTTATTGCGCGAAGAAGAAAGTGGTATAATACAGCAATAGCAGTGCAGCTGGATTACTGAAAGGGCAAATCCAACAGTCCTTGTTCTCCATCCCTGCAGATCACTGCAATAGCTGGAATACTAACTGAAGTCATTGTTTTTGCTGAGGAACTATAGAGATCTGATTCCATTACAAGCTTCTTTCTTTTCATCTTTATCTGCTACTGCTTCCCTCTCCCACTCTTTAAACTAGAAAGGGCAGAAACGTCACTGTGTGGCAGCGAGGAAGAGGAGGAAAATGCAGCAGTTATTGCTATGATTTTCTGCTTGGCTGCACACATGCATGCTTAACACAAGCCACTGTGGAATACTGCTCTGTATTTCTTTAAACTTAAATGTTGTGGGATTTAATTTTTTTTATTCTTTCTGCTTACATTCTTACTTTATCCTACATTTCATACTGTCTTCAAACTGATGTGAATGTTTTGAAATCATACATTTCCTTTAAGAAGCAATAAATCAAGTCTTCATTAATCTGCACCTCACTCTGAAAAGTATCTTAAGAAGGACTACAGAGACTGTGTCTGACATGAGCATGTACTTGTGGTTATCACTCATCAAAGACAAAAAGTATAGAACTCGATTTGTATCATAGACAGATTTAGGCAACGTATATGCAAAATACATAATACATTAAATTAAGTATATCTGATTAAAACATGTGGTCATGTATACAAACACCCATACAGTCACTCACACACACACATGCACACGCACACAAATACTTGTACAAGTTGAGGTTGTATGCCATTGCAAATATTTCAATGCATTGGCTACATGACAACTTACTTAATATCTAGATGGAAACACAAAGCTTGTGAGACATGAAAAAATAAATTGCTTTTTAAATACATTACTGAAATGCCAGTCAAAATCAAGTATAAAAAAAAAACAAGCAGCACTCAGCTCAAACCACTTCTCCTTGTACTGCAGTTCTAATTATAATTTATATTCAGCTTTATAAAACTACCAAGTAACATGCTGAAAGTAGCAATCTCTGTGATACCCCCACTTGTAAAAATGTTTCTTATCCAAAAAAGACCTGCTACCTGACAACTATCTACTTGTTTCATGGAGAACACATGATCAAAGTAAAAAATCAACAGCGAACAAGAAACAAGCTCAAGATAAATTGCTGAAAGGATTACTGCACAAGTTATGGACCACACATGATAGATTGGCATTCTGTTTAGTTTACGGGTAAAGCCTGCAACGATAACTGCAAGTCTCCAACAAATGTAATGAGCTTCTGAAAATACTGTCATATGCATTTCAATACCTAAGGCTTATACGCTATCTAGTTATGTAAATATTCTCTGCATGGCAACAACGAAAAGGCTTTCAATGTTGTCAATTCTTTAACAGTATGCTTATTAAAGCTTACTTGGATCTTACAATCTTCAACAAGCTTACCGGATGGTCATTAAAGCATTGCTACTTTAATACAGAGCAACAGGGCACTGCAACAGCATGCATTTTCTGAATAATAATAAGCATAAATCAACAGTATAAAAATATGACAGAAAACCAGAACATTCTGTAAAATCAAGGACAGATGAAAAGCCACGGTCATACTTGTGGTCTACCTTGGATGGGGGAATACTCTGCACACTTACACTGCATAACTGCTCCTTGCCTTGCTTGGACACATCCAGAGCCACTACAATGGGGAGTGGAGTGCAACAAGTAGGTCACAGTTTGAAATGTCTCTGGTTGACGGTGATGGCTCTGACACTCATACCTCTCAACCTCAGAGCAAGAAATCTGGACAAAGCCATACATAGAAGTGGGACACAGGCCCAAAAATAAAGACAGTTTTTAAATATTGCTCTTATAAACTTAGAAAGATAATAGAATAGTAGTAGGTCTTGCATTAGTATGAATTTTTGAAGGGTATGAAATCTGAAACTCAAATGTTTGCCATTATTTTCTAACTTCAATCTTTAATAATTTGCTACTAATTTGCCAGAAAATCACAATTTTATGAAAAACAGACCAAATATGTTATGCAAAAATATAAAATTGCCCCACAATACAGCTGGGAACCTGTCAAAGAAGGGACACCTTTTTTAAATTAGTACTGTTAAATTGAGCAGCTGACAAAATAAGAGCATCTAATTGCATTTCTGAAATAAAAGTAATCTATAATTCTGATCATTACAGTTATTTATAATTGTAAACCCTCCACGTTTTCTTCCAAAATTGCCATTTTGTAGAGGGATTATTAGGGGGAGAGCAACATTTTGAGCCAAAATTGGAGACAGTTGAGAGGTTTGAATATTCCTAATTCTATAAAGCGATTTATTTGCATGTACCTCTCAACCTCTTAATGCAGGAAATCTGGATAAGGCCAAATATATTGGGGGTACATACAAACAGTACTACAAAGACAGTTGATAGAATAACAGGTCTTGCTTTAGCATGCATTTTTCTGAAGGTTATGACGTCTGAAACTCAATGTCTGTCATTATTTAGTGACTTCATTCCTAAATGATTTGGCAAAAAAACACAAATTGTATGAGGAACAAACCAAAAATAAGAAGCAAATATCTATTCATTCTGCAAAATTCTGGACAGTTGAGAAGTATAGTTCAGCAGGGGCTGTCTGAGTTTGCTGCCCCCCCCCTCACAAAATCATGGTTGAATGGAGCGTCCATCCTGCAGCCATTCCAATGTCTCATTCCTTGGTTATTTCGACCCATTTGCCATAAACACTGTAATGTGCATACTGCTTTACTTCTGTGATGATATGGATTTCATTTGAATGTTTTATTTTATATTTTACAGCATAAACACTAATAGATATCTGCTAAACAAAGCAATACAGTCTCACAATGAAAATAGACTCAGCATTAAAACTTCTCTGCCCTTGAAACACACATTCATTGAAACAGCACTGAAACCCACATTCAATGAAAATACATTTTGCCAGTGGCAGATAAAGATTAATTTTGGGCTGTTTTCAAATCATAGGCCCCTTTAACAAGAAACATACACATGCTCTTCGATACACCTTCCTGACTGTATTAAATATATTCCTTGTACATTACAGTACAGTTGTTAGAGGGCATTTTAAATTTATTGTTTTGAACATTTTTCCAGTAAACAGTGAAACAAAATGCATGCACCAATAATGACAAAACTGCCCAATTCAGAACATTTCCATCATAAAAGTCTACTCAAACTTCTACAGTCCACCAGTATCAGTAAATATGCACAATCTCTGAAGAAGTAAAAGTCATCTAAATAATTCCACATTAAAGAAATCTGTTAACTAATGAAGAGGTTACTGCTAGCAAACAACTTTACATGTCATTGTTTTATCTGCAAATAAAGTGCCTGTTGCCCTTGAGGAATAAATTGCCTATGTTGCATTAAGAAAATGATAATGCTAGTAATATCGCAATAGGGAATGGATGGCAAACTGATAACAGGCTCATAGTTACCAGGTATCTTCGCGAAAGAGGACTGCAGCATCCATCCCCTTTACAACAGAGTACAGTATCAGCAATATCTACCTACTATGGGAGTAGAACCCACAGCCTTCTGCATCAAAAGCAAGTACATTACCTGTTGTGCTATTTACAATGTAAGTAGATTTGGCATACGCAGCACTAAACTTTTGTTCCCCTGCAGCTCTCAGCTCCTTGTAAAATCTACTCGACTCAGCTGTATCTCTGAACTTTGCAGCACAAGAAATCTGGAAAAAGCCAAAATTTATTTGGGGGGGGGGCAAAAGCTCAAAAACCAGGGACACATTTTAAACCTTGCTTGTATAATGTTGGAAAGTTGTTGGAATAAAATGCTGTGGTACCACCATACATTTTACTGCCAAGTATTGAACCCAGGACCCTGTGCAAAACAGTCAGAGCAACATACCCCTATACCAAATCATCTATTTTTATGAAAGAAAGGAAGACTGAAACTTAAATGGCTACCATTTAGTGAATTCAGTTCTCACCATACCTGTCAACATCTTAGCACAAAACACCTGAACAAAGCCAATAATGGGGGAATACAGCCCACAAACATATTCAGTGAGTTCAGTTATCACCATAGCTCTCAACCTTGGCACAAAAAAAACTGGATGAAGCCAATAATGGGGGAATACAGTTCAAAAAATAGGGACAAATATCCACTGAGGACACCAGAGCAAACCCACACAAACACAGGGAGGACATGCAGACTCCACACAGAAGGCATCCCAGCCAAGAATCAAACCAGACAACCCATAGCTGTCAGGCAACACTGCTACCACTACACTAATGGCTGTATTAAGTAACAAAAATACAGAAACCACAGATTTTATGAGGAACAGAACAAATATGAGGCAAAAATCTGCAAATGTTTTACAAATGGTGATGGGTAGGGAATGCAGGCTCTTGTCACTTGGGCCCAAGGTACAGGGTTCAAGCCTTATTCTCTACCCACCACCATGAAGCAACTGGGGCATTACACACACACACACATGCACACACTTCTCTGTCCTCCATAAACACCCTACCTGTCTCAGCTAAGTCCGTCACAGCAATCACCTGTCCCCAGCTCCTCTGTTGCAATCCTCCAGCCTGATCGGCCCTCCATAATGGCCTGCACATGCTGTTGGTTCTCCTGCGAGATGTGAGGAGGCTGGAGTCTCCTGCTGTTGGTCCAGCCTGTGGCGATGCAGACCAGTGTCCAGTTTGTGCAGTCATCACCGCACAGACCTCTGGGCTGGAAGGGTGGAGTTTTCTGCCTTCCCTATCTGGACTGCCTAACAGAGCAGTCTGGAGCTCAGGAATGCCTGAGCATGCTTGCTTGGAGTTCTGGTCTGCCTAACACAGCAGTCAGGAACTAAGCAGCATGCACGGAGTCCGAGAATTTTTTATTTTAATATGTTCTACGGTGGGGGGAATGGGGAATTTATTTTATCCATTTTACACGTGGGGGGGGCTGCAGTCCTGCAGTCCTATTGCATGAGCCACCCCTGCCAAGTAGATGGATTTTCTAACCACCACAGAGTCATGATGGTCAAAATAGACCCCAGGATTCTCTAAAGCTTGCACGGCGTACAAGATTGGTGCAGGAGCTCCAGCAGGCAATATGTCTGCCGTGCGATCCAGGAACAGCCTGCAGGGGCATGCACGAGCGCTCCTGCACTAATCCTGCACAGACTAAGCCCTTGTATGCAAATCACCCCAATTTGCAGGAGAAATCTATGCAAATGAGGTGATTTTGCAATCTAGGTAGCTCGCAAAAGTCCATGCAGGACCAGTGCTATCTAGAGAAATGTACTTGGTTAGTAACCGAGTATATTTCTGCAAATCCAAAACGGAGCTGTGACAGCTCCAAATAAAGGCTGCATACCATGTAGTAAGCATGTCAGTGGCCAAGTATAAGTCCATTGGCATTGCAAACAGTAAAATAATACAAAAAACAACTTTTAATTTTTTTTAGCCGATCTCGGATATTTAAGCTTAGGGTAGTGGCGTGCAAACGGGATCAGGGGAAAAATAACAACATTAACCTAAATTAAGCATTCTAACTAAAATCAGTATTCTACCATGCAAGTCAATGGCAGGCAGAAGACAACATGGCCAGTGAGTAGTTGTTGCTAAGGGGAGGAGGCTCAGTGTGAGACATGTAACTATGCATTAGTAGGCAATCCTATGCAAATGAGGGGAAGGAAAGTGAATCTCAGTTTTCCACAGCATATGAGTCAGATCCCAACTGTGTAAGAGTAGGAACAGCTTGGTGCAAGCCTAGGAGTTAGGTGGCATCATGGGTGTGTGTGTCAGGCATACTGCAAGCGGATTGGAGCCCTGTGACTCGGGTTTGCACCTAGCTTGGCACAGCTAAGCTAGGGGGTGTGTCTAAACCTGCCTAGCACACTTTACAATGCCTAAGCGGGTGTGCGTGCCTCGCACTGGGTTTTAAAGGCAGACAACAAAAGTTAAACCAGGAAATAGCAGCACTATGCACATCTGAGCACTCTGTTTGCATGGCGAGCCCCTGGGCTTAAACAGGAAGGAAATGGGAAGGGAAAACAGCAGTAGGAAGGTAATCAAGGAGAACTAGCATAGCTGGAAGGTGAAATGTATCAGAATCAGCCAAACATCTTCCCCTCTGGTTTTCCCACTCTACACCACCGGTGTAAACAAGCAGGAACTTTTAACACTCACAACAGCAAAATGATAGGGGCTGCAATAGCTATCATACAACAACTTCTGGAAGAGGCTGAGGGTGGTGAGGATGATGCTACCAACCTACAGACCCAGGGTATACAGACCCAGGGCTATATGAGCCATGCTTAGGAGGAGATGGTGCTAGGGACAGGGACCTCCTACAGCAAATTGTTGAGCTGTGCGGCCATGCCTCACACACACAACTAACAGAGGGGAACCCATCCCAGTGGATACCAAGGTATGTGTAGGCCTAAGAATACTAGCTACAGGTACCTTTCAAAGGCCAACTGGGGATATGATGGGGATCTCACAGGCATCTGCATCCAGGGTACTCCACCAGTTCAGCACATGTTGGTGAGCACGTATATTTCCCCAAGACCCATGAGGCGTTGGCCAGCAATATGCAACTGTACCACCAAATAGCAGAATACCCTGAGATAGTGGGTGATATAGACTGCATGCACATACACATCAATGCACCACCCAGTGAGTGGGGTAGGGTCTACATCAACTGCAAGGGCTTCCCCTCCATCAACTGCCAGGTCATGTGCGATGCCCAGGGCATAATAATGAATGCGTGTGCTGGCTGCCCTGGAAGCTATCATGATTCCCACATCTGGCATCTGACGCAGCTGTACTAGAGATTTGCCAAAGGGGACATCCCTGACAGTTACCTAGTGGGGGGTGCTGGATATGCACTAAAGCCGTGGCTGATGACACCCATCAGAAATGTACACACACCCGAACAAGAACTCCATAATGAGACACATGCACAGACCAGAATTATAGTAGAGCATGTGTTTGTGATGCTCAAGTCATGGTTCCAGTGCCTGGACATATCCGGTGGAGCCTTGCAGTGCTCACCAGCAACATGTACCCAAATTATCTTCGTATGTGCCATGCTACACAATATGATCCTGCAGAAACAGCTGCAGCAGGAACAGCACAGGGCAGGGCCACACAGTCCCCACCATTGCCAAGGCCTGCACAGGCACAGAGTGACTCGGAGGAGGAACAACCTGAACCTGCCCCAGTAGGCAGAAGGAGGGGTGCCCAGTATGCTCTGGCCTTGGAAAAGAGGCAACACATAGCACGTACACTGACACAGAAAGGACCCAGGGAATGACAACTCTCTCCGATTCTCACATACAGTAAAAGGGATGCCAAACATTACACTACCTGTGCTCAACCATGTGTAGGGAGTGTACTATGTGCATCCGACATAGGCAGCCCTGCAGCACCACCCTCAATACTGGGACACTCACAAGGTAAGTGACTCACACATGCCAGTCAGGAGGGTTCACATACCCAACAACAGTCACAGCCAGCAGGACAGGTGTAGACAAACACAAACAAAGGCTGTGCTATGGCCTCTGAATGATGTCTATGGGTAACCTCCCCCTTCAGGCTTACACAGGCAGATGACAGCAGGCCAGGCAGTGGGATGTCAGTTCTGAAGGGAAGGAAGTCTGAAACTATTACATAGGTAAATAAAAGCTAAGATCTGTAGTACACTGGTATGTCTCTAGGCATCATGATAGGTAAGACTACAGAATGAAATGGAGTACCTGACATACCAGTACAGTCATAGCAAATGTGTACAGGTGTCAGGTGTGCCCCCCATCCTACGTAGACATGTAGTAACAGGCAGGTGTGCCCCCCAATCCTGTGTAGACATGTAGAAATAGTCAGGTGTGCCCCCCATCCTACATAGAAATGTAGTAACAGTCAGGTGTGCCCCCCCTAAAGCCTGTGTAGAAATGTAGAAATAGGTGTGCCCCACCCCATCCTATGTAGAAATGTAGTAAGAGTCAGGTGTGCCCCCCCCAAAGCCTGTGCAGAAATGTAGAAATAGTCACGTGTGCCCCACCCCATCCTACGTAGAAATGTAGTAACAGTCAGCTGTGCCCCCCAAGCCTGTGAAGTAATGTAGAAATAGGCACATGTGCCCCACAAATCCCATGTAGAAATGTAGTAACAGTCAATGCCATGTGATCGACGGACACCCTGCAGAAATGGTATGCTGCCTGTAGGTGTACAACACATAGGTCAGCACTGCAATACAGACTACCTGGACTTGATCCACACATTCAATACAGATGGGCATACTGGGCATGCTCACACACAGAGAAATGAAGGCAATGTCAGTTAACAACACACTGAAAGGTCATACTGGGCATGCTCACACACTTAAACACATGAAGGCCCTGTCTGCAAACACCAGTGGACCAGACATAACTGGCAGTTGCAGATGTTAGTACAGACACTCCTTAGTATGCACCACACATGCTTTACACACACAGTGGACAGGAATACAGACATATATCTAAGGACAGCACATTATAATAAGCCAAAGGTAGACGTACATAGATGTGTGGAAGAGGGTAACTGTGACAAGGAGCCATCCAGGCCTGTCCCACCCAGCACACAGCCAAAGGGCTACAACCACATGAGGTTCAGATGTCACTCACTGTAGATACTAGCCACCAGTATCTGTCAATAGTACAGACTATGTGGTGCACGTGCTAGCTGTGCAACATGACTGTACAAGGAAGGTGTCATCTAGCATCTGCATACATGTACCTCATGAAATATGACCCTGTGTGTGCCCGCATTTGGTTTGTCAACCTCTAGATGAATGGGTTATGGCCCATGCACACACACTGCCCTCCCTGTAGCCCTACAATGACAAGCCTGCTGAGGTCATCCGCTGTGAAATACACCTTTGGAAGAGTTGTAGCCCAGTAATCTCTGTGGCACGTCCCATAACTGTGTACTGCTGTAGTGTGATAAACTAGTTAGGTAGGAGTTCTAATCCCAGACTTGCAAGTGTGTGTGTGTGTGTGTGTGTGTGTGTGTGTGTGTGTGTGTGTGTGTGTGTGTGTGTGTGTGTGTGTGTCTCTGTCTGTGTAGAGAGCAATACTTTTTAGGGTAGTCACACTCCCTACAGTTGAAATGCACTAATTTGGTAAGGCTGCTAATATCATCCTCCTAGAAATACACCTCTGTGAAGGTTGTAGCCCAGGAATTTCCATAGCGCGTCCTGTAACTGCATACTGCTGTAGTGTGATAAATGAGTTAGATAGGTGTTCTAATCCCAGACCTGGCAAGTGTGTGTGTATGTTTGTGTGTGTGTCTGTCTGATTCTGTGTAGAGAGCAATGCTTTTTAGGGTAGTCACACATCCTACAATTAAAGTGCTCAACTTTGGCAAGGTTGCTGATGTCATCCACCTAGAAATACACCTCTGTGAAGGTTGTAGCCCAGTAATTTCCCTAGCACATCCTGTAACTGCATACTGGTGTAGTGTGATTAGTTAGATAGGCATTCTAATCCCAGACCTGGCAAGTGTGTGTGTGTGTGTGTGTGTGTGTGTGTGTGTGTGTGTGTGTGTGTGTGTGTGTGTGTGTGTCTGTCTGTGTAGAGAGCAATGCTTTTTAGAGTAATCACACTCCCTACAATTCAAATTCTCAACTTTGGCAAGGCTGTTAATGTCATCCACCTAGAAGTACACCTCTGTGAAGGTTGTAGCACAGTAATCTCCATAGAGCATGCCATAACTGCGTACTACTGTAGTGTGATGTAGAACTCTGGTAGGGTTCTATTCCCACCCATGGCAGTTCTGGAAATTTTGTGTGTTTTTTAATGTCTGTGTAGGGAGCAATGCATTTTAGGCTAGTCACACTCAGTACATTCCAAATGCCCTACTTTGGCAATCCAGCTGATGTCATTCATTGTGAAATACACCTTTGGGGAAGGAGCTCTCCAGTAATCCCCGTGGTGCATCCTATAACAACTCCATGCTGTAGTGTGATATAGACCTCTGTTAGGGTTTCTATACCCACACATGTCGGTTGTGGATGTTTTGTGTGTGTGTTACTATCTGTGTAAGGAGCAATGCATTTTAGCCTAGCCACACTCACTACAATTCAAATATCCTACTTTGGCAATCCTGCTGATGTCATCCAATGAGATATACACCTTTGAAGAAGGGGTACTCCAGTAATCTCTGTAGTGTGTACTATAACTGTGTAGTGCTGTAGTGTAAAAAACTAGTTAGGTAGGGGTTCTACTCTCAGACAGGACAGGTGTGTGTTGTGTGTGAGTTTGAAACTCGTATCCTGTGTGGAGGTGGGTGTGAGTGTGTGACATCTGGGCCCAATGTGGACCAGGTTTTGCAAATTTCTTATATGGTGGCCCTACTATATATCACAATGTCCACCGTACAGGGATAACAGATGTGAAATAGCTGAGAGGCTGGGGTGCAAATCCATACCCATACATGTGTCATCAAGGCCAGGCAATCACAGTTAGCAATCCCAGTATTACCCAGAGCACACTCTCAACCTATGTCTCATACACACACACACACATATATATGCCTAGGCAATAGCCAATATATGGGCAGTACACTGCATATTGGCCACTGATAGTAACTATGGAGTGATTGCAGTGGGCTACAGAGGGCATGGCACCCTGTCCATCTGTCCAATAGGCACGTACATGCAGACAGTGCTCCTTCCCCATGTTCCCCACTGGACACCTGCAACACCTGTGGTGCCATCACATGTGACCCACAAAGGACATACCATGCCTGAAAACATGCCCTGTATGGACAAATGCCACTCACACCAGGGATTGCCGTTAGCATGCTATCAATGTAGATGCATGGTAAACCTGCTGTCCATTACCAGTTCACACCACAGGTGGCCAAGACTGGCACATCTGATGATAATCTGTGTACACAACATGAGCCAGATACCCCAGGTACAGTTCCACATGTCACTGTACATGCATGTGGGAGGTGTGCACATCCCAGACACCATCCATGTCATGGACTAAGGAACACATACATGGCAAGCGATGCACAGCATTGGCCACATGTCATGATCACCACGTGACTGGATGGTGGATACAATACCCACCTGTGTGGGCAAATACAGAAACAATAGCACTGAGCTACAATGCAGACCATTGTCATGTGGCCTAATGCCAAGTTATACCCATCACCTAGCCTTGTATAGCTGTCTGGCACAGTTGACCACCACACACCCGTGGAGAAATGCACCCATGCATGTCAGTACTGGCACCTTGTGTGTGTGTGCGTGTGTTGTATGATGCGTGTGATCAAATCCACACTCACTACAACCCCCATTGGCATATTGAAGCATGCTGTCTGATGTCAGACACGTTCCCATACCCTTTGCCCATATAAAGTCCATATGATCTGTGTGGTGCATGTGATACCTGCACAGTAATGTGTTATGGCAATTTTACTAGTGATGAGTTGTAATATTGGCCCTGCCAAGTGTGTCAATGTGTGTGCGTCCCGGTGACAGTGTGGCTGTATTGACGCTGGCACCTGTTCATGCAGACAGGCATGTGTACTTCACCTACCGTATAGCTACCATATCTCTGTTGCAGATGTCACTCACCATCACATATATGTTCTAAGGTAACCTATGTGGTGCATCCAATAACTGCATAGAATTGTGATAGCACTACATAGTCATCAGGGGTTTGATACCCTCTGCTGGTAGGTGTGTGACACAAACATGCTTAAGTTTTACTTTCCCACCCCTCTCTGACTTGTCTTTGCCTCTGTCTGCCTATCTCACTCTCTCACTGGTGGATGTGGAGACCTACACCTGCTTTGCTTAGGCAGCAGCATGTGTATTTTAGGTAATGCTCATAATCAGTTGATAGCCTCTGCATGAATTGCAGCCCTCCCCTAGCTGATTGCATGTGGAACAGCTGTGGTAACATTCTCATAGCCGATTGCATGGAAACACACTCCAATATCTAGGAACATCATGTTGGTGTTGGGCCTTTTCATTCACTGTGAGCAGGAACTCAATCTGTCGTTTGGCAAACAGCATCTCAGATGGATTGGAGATTTACCCCTGACAACATACACTTTGGAAACAGGCCAACACACAGGAGGAGGATGTGCCTGACCTGACTACAGACTGTAAGTGCTGCTATACTGCATTTGGAGTAATCTTGGTTTAACAGGATGTGTGTGGATATACTGTCCTACATGTATTAATACCTGCCATGTCAGTTCTATGTTTATGAGGACTCCCCATCTGTAGGATCATCTGCAGACTGGGCAGTGTGTGTTGCCTTTGGTTTCATGTGTTACCCAGAGAGCATGTATCTGTGAACTGCAGAATGTAGTGTGAGAACTGCAGTCTGTAGATGGTGAAAGCCGTGACAGTTACTGACTTCATATCCCTCATAGGACATATGTTGCGACAAACCCTGTTACAACAGTAAATGCATGATGTTATCACAGCAACATGTCAGTATTGGCCCTGTGTATGTGCTTCCAGCCACAACTCTGTCACTCTTTGTACATATGTCATGCATTAAGAGGTGCATATGTGCTGTACACCATAATTAGTGTCATCATATCTTATAACAAGCCAGTGAGATATCAGACTGCTACACATGTTATGTACAGTAGGGGTTATACTTGATGACATAACCTGGACATTCTGTGGTTGTTTGTACAGTACTGAGGTCTGTGTACTTATGGTGAATGTTGACAGTGTGTGTATTGTTAATACAAAACAAAACACGTGCAACACATATCTCACAAAGCCAGTGTGCCGAACAGTCACAGCCCTTAAGGCTAAACAACACACCTGATACACTTGTAATAGGTGACTCTATCGTCAGGCACACTGACGTCCCACTCACCAGGCTGAACAAGGAGAAGATCATGGTGAGCAGCCTGTCGGGTGCTAGGATCCGCCACATAACACAAGCACTCAGGTCACTCCAAGGCAAGTACAAATAGGACTCAGTCATTGTCTATGCTGGTGTGAATGACCTGAGACGTACCTCCCTGGACTACATGAAAAGAGACATAGAGGAGCTCTCTGAGCATGTAGCCCAGGCCGGTATGACCCTGACCTTGAGTAGCATCTTACCCTCACCAAGAATGATGCCACAATATGAAGACAAGATGATCAATTTAAACAATTGGCTTAAGTATTGGTGTCATTCAAAGAGGATCCAATGCCTGTCAGCCTGGGATGATATGCTCAACAAGCCATGATGATTCACTAAGGATGGCTTGCACCTGTCACCCCTGGGCTTTCGGATATTGGTAAAGGCTCTTGCTACCCCCATAGTGCCTTTTTTAAGCAAGGCTCAAAAGACAAACCCACCTCCATAGGTATCACAAGGGATAAGAAACTAAGAGTAATGCTACTCAACGCCAGAAGTCTAAACCTCAAGATGCATGCACTCAAAACTCTCCATAGCATGGAGAACATCGATATCTGTGCAGTAACAGAAACCTGGTTCAGGGCTCCCGAGAGCACCCCAGCACTACCAGGTTATACCTCATACCATGCTTTTTGGCCTCAAAACTTGAACCGAACTACAAAAGAGGGGGAGTATCAATATTCATCAAAGATACCCACACCTCCAGGTCGGTGGCACAGCACAAAGCATCAGAGACTATCCATGTGCAACTAACAGTGGGTAAAACTGCCTTCCAGTTTATAGCCTGCTACAGACCACCCTCCCAAACCCAGGAGCCCCACTTGGCCTTCCTGAGAACACTGGAAAATATGAAGGTCTCTCCAAACACCATTATATTGGGCAACTTCAACTACCCAAACATAGACTGGGAGCATTACTCTAGCTCCAACACCCTAGCCCAAAGGTTCCTAGAATTCATAAACTCAAATGCTATGGAACAACTTGTTACCACTCCCACAAGAGGGGAAAACATACTGGACCTGATCATCACCAACATGGGGACTCTATGCTCCAGACCAGAAGTGTATCCTCACTGGTAAGATCAGACCATAAACTAATCCAACTGGATATTCACATCCTGACTCCACCCCCTGCCCAGAAAACCACAGTGAAAAACTTCTCTAAAGCAAATTTCACACTCCTCAAATCTGAGGTGGAATCCTTCAAAGCCCCGGCCTGTGGAAAATACGCCCAGACCACATAATCCTTTATAAATGCATTCTATGAACACCTTCAGGAATGCATGGATCATGCAATCCCAAATAAAACCAAGACCCAATCCTCCAAAGGCAGACGTCCTGTCTGGTGGACCCCAGCCATAAACAAACTATACAATAGAAGGAGGAAGCTACTACATGATAGAGCAAAATCCCAAAAGGAAGGCATCTCTGATTAGTATTAGCAAAACTACTGGCACTCATAAAATCGTCTAAGGCCAGCTTCGAGAAAAATTGCACAGAACACTAAGGATAATCACAAGGCTTTCTTTAGTTATGTTAGGAACCTGGGTGGAATTCCCAGATATGCTCAGAATTAGTCCAAAATGACAAAAATACACAGAACCCACAGACATTGCCAACATCCTAGCTGACAGGTTCAGCAAACTCCCCACCAAAATGGCAAATATCTATCCCAGCAGAGTGCTGCCCCTGACATCTCAGATGCTCAGGTAAGAGCCGCCTCCAAAGCAAAAACACAGCATCAATGGGACCAGACAGTGTCCCGGCTGTCCTACATGAACTCCAAGAAGAGCTAAACCCAAACATAAAACTACTGTTCAATCTCAGCCTTACTACAGGATATGTACCCAAAGAGTGGTGTACAGCAACAGTGGTCCCTCTCCACAAAGGTGGTGCCTCAACAGACCCTGGAAACTATCGCCCCATAAGCCTGACTAGCTTGGTCTTCAAAGCTATGGAAAGGATCATCATGGACCTCATAAATAAAGATATTGGGGACCTACAGACACTGGATCCTACCCAGTTTGGCTTTGTTAAGGGCAGATCCTGCCTCTTAAACCTGGTCGACTTCTTTGAAACCGTCACCAAGGCCATTGACGAAGGGAAGGTGGTCCACACAGACTACCTGGACCTCGCAAAAGCCTTTGATACAATACCCCACTCGGGCATTATAGATAAGCTCACCAGCTTAAATATAAAACCCTATGTCACTTGATGGGTTGCAAACTGGCTCAAGGACAGAACCCACATGGTTAGAATTGCTGGAGCCATGTCAGACTCCAAACCAGTTACAAGTGGTGTCCCACAAGGCTCAGTCCTGGGACCTCTCTTGTTCGGAATATATTTCTCGGAGGTACAGGCCAACATGGAAGGACTGTGGCTGACCAAGTTTGCAGATGACTGCAAACTGGGTGCCATAATCGACTCTCCAGCCGACGCAAGCATCCTCCAAAAGAGTCTCATAGAAACAGACAACTGGTGCCAGAGCCATGGCCTCAAGCTAAACACCAAAAAGTCTGTAGTCATCCCCTTTGGCAAAAACAAAGTGCCCACAAATTACCACATAGGTGGTAATCCATTAAGTACAGAAGAAGTAATTAGGGACCTGGGGACTCAAGTTGATAGCGATCTCTCATTTGACAACCACGTGGCCAAAGTGGTAAGAAAAACATTTTATATAGTCCACCTAATCATGAAGGGATTAACATCTAGATCAGAGGAGGTCATCGTGCCTCTTTACTCATCCCTCATCAGGCCCATAATCAAGTACAATGCCCCTTTTGGGATGTACCTTACCAAACACCTGCAGCAACTGGAAAGACCCCAAAAGTACCTCACCAAGAGGATCAAAGGGCTCAAACAAATGCCATATGCTGCCCGGTTAAAGAAACTCCAGCTCTACTCAGTGGCATACCGCCTGCTCAGAGGCTATCTGTGCCTGATGTATAAAGCCATGTCCAACCCGGAATTAAGGGACATGCTGCACCTCAAAAAATCCAAATCCCATCGAGCTACGTGCTCGAGAGACTTGAACCTCAGCTCTGAAATAAATAGGACATGCTGGAGGGACAGATTCATAACCCAGAGGCTCCCTTCACTCTGGAATAAAATCCCAGTCCAGGTTAGGCAGAGTCGCTCATTGACTCTCTTCAAGAGGAATCTTGATGAGTGGATGGGAGATCATAGGTTTACCCCGGGTATCACTTTTGTGTCACTGTTAGACAGAGGCACAGTATACTAACCTCGAAAAAGGGCATAGCAAAATTAATTTAAAATTATTGGTGAAAGCCAAACATACTCTGGCTAGGCTTATAAATGCCCTAGGGCAGATAGCCTAGTATGAACCTATGAACCTATGTACCTTGGTCTATGTACAGACTGTGGTAGATCTAGGTCCTGTCCTATCTAATGTTACGTGCTGCTCCACTGTATGTTACCGTATTGGCTTACATGTTTTCTAGGGCCATACACACACATGTCCCCATACCATAGACAGGCATCAGGCCACAATGTGTAGCGGCCCAGTATATGTAGGGTTAGTGTGTGAGTGGCACATATGAGGACGGTGTTAGACATATAGTCCATATACTGTAATATTATGCTAGCTTACCATATGTGGATGTGGCTGTGTTCACATTGGTTGTGGTTATGCACTTTCACACAGGTGAATCGTACCCTGTGCTGTGACATGCCTGTAGAGCCTGCAGTATATGCAGGTACATGTGCATTCCCCTGTAGGAGATGTAGGCCAGTGTTGAGCCAGTCTGCCTGTAGCCTGCACAGTGCTTTGTTACATGCCTAGCAGCTTAGTGTACTTACCCAGTGAGATGTCATGTCCAGATACGTACTGCTGCCGGGCCTCCCTTAACAGTCATGTATGTCAGACAGAGCGGTGGGATGCTGTACAGATGTATGTCAATATCTAGTGTGTAGTATGTGTCCATGGCACCTCTATACCAGCAGTTATGTGTCAGGACAGACAGGGGTGTGTGAATGCATAACCTATGGGTGTGAATGTATACCAGTCGTTATGTGTTATACCCATCTATATGGCTGTTAACATCCATATTGTCAGGCTTGGTCCACATGTTCTGCAATAAGGGGTTCTCTGTATATCACTGGGCTGTACAGAGCATGTCAGAATGTCCACATCTATTGGCCAATATCTCTGCTGTAGTCCACAGGAGCATTACATGCTTGCAGCGGTACTGTACTATAATGTCCTTAGGATGTCTGTCAGTAGCCAATGGCGCACATGTGAAAAGAGATGTGACCTCCCACACACCATGTCTGTGAAGACAATCCATGTTACAGTAGCAATACTCTACGAATATACCCGCTATACATACCTGACATCCCTTTGCACTATGAAGTTGGGACTATAGGGGCTGAGGTAGAGCTACACTACATGTTCAGGACATATGGTGAATATATATGTACACATGATTATCCAAATATCTATATAGATAATTACACATGTACATATCGACATATATAGATGGGGGCATATATGTACATAGAGATGCATATACACACCCAGATATATACATATACAGTGCATTATACATCTACACATATACACATAATAATACATATGCACATATATGTATACCACGCTGCCATTCCTGCCAGCAGTCCACTGCTGTTGTATCCCCCACACATACAGTGGGCAGGGGCCATATATGTGTGAGCTTCCCCTAAACAATACATGTGTGCCCATATGCACTCCAGAGGCCAGTGTATGTAACAGTGGTATATGGCCCTGTATTATTGAGTCTGGGGGGGATGCACCATACATAACCTAGGCTGTTACAAAATGTGGGGGTATCAGGGGTGGGCTGCCTTAAGGTATCTGGATGTACAGTACCATACATTTCACCTATCTTGACATTACTTACATAGAGTGGGTTACTGCAGGCCTACTGCCTCCTGTCATACAGACTGTTATGTTTGCCAGTGTGCCTGTGACGGTGTAAGTTATGCCTTGTTATGTAACTGTTACATCCCATTTGGTCAACTGAAGTCTTTACCACCTAGTGATTGTGTACAGAGTGTAGATAGAGACTGCTGGACTATACACCTGCATCACTTACTGTTGATTGTGTGGTATCCTGTGGCCCAGTCTGTCTTCACTATTGTACGATTTGGAGGGCTTGGCCTGGACAGCAACAGTTGTGGACCTTTCCAGACTACTGTATTAGTATAACTGTTTCACAGTTGCATTACTCTGTTGATATGGATGTCAGTGTCTGAAGGTGTAATAGTACACAAATAAAGTTATTCCATTTCTGCAAACCTGTGTGTGGTGTTTTATCCTATGGCCTCTCTGTGGGTATATGTTACAGGCACTGAATGTCATTTGTATGGGTGGCTCAACCAGTGTCCAGTTGTTAGGGTGTTAACTGTAGGCATAGTGGCTGTTCCATATTGTGTGTACCTTCTACATATGTATCTTACTGTACATATCTCTGTGGTGTATGTGTAGTCACATGTATATGTATATATATGTATATATATATATATATATCTGTAGCTGCATATATGTGTCTGTGTATATATATCCTGGGGATGTTGATAGCTTCCACATTTTACATTTCCTATGAGAGGCAGACTGTACTGCATGATATGTTACCAATACCAGCCTGACATCATACATGTGGGATGTAGTACTGTTAACATCTTGGGCCCATGTCATGTCAGGTCCTGGTTATGGGATCTGCAACACTTGGTACTGTATTGCAGGGCGGACATGTTTGGCTGTGGGAGAGGTATGCCTATTCGTACAAGACGTATATTGTTTGGGGCCTCTCATCCCCATTAACGGTGCATGTGGACATATATGTTTTTGTTAATCTACCATTGCTATCTACAGATGTATGGCCATATATACCTATATATATATATATATATATATATATATATATATATATATATCTGCTTACATATATATAACTATGTCCGTATATACCTACATAGATATATATATCTGCGTACATATGTGTAACTTGCTGTGTATATGCAGACATATAAGTGTTGACATATATATGTGTCGATGTAGGCATTTGCATGTATATATGTTCCTATATATTTATATATATGTATATATTTCTACATACACACACATATATATATATATATATATATATATATATATATATATATATATATTAATATATTTACACACACACACATACATCTAAATGTTGGTATACATTCTCTGTACTGTTGCATGACTGGGCTGGATGATATGTTTCTGAAAACATCAGATTTATGTATATCTGAGATGGCTTAGTGGTAAATCACTTTGTCTATGGTGTACATGGTCCTGGGTTTGAGCCTTGCAGAGGCTGTTTATTTTGTTGGTGGGCAGAACACAGCCCATTGGATGCAGAGTGATTGAGGCACTTTAAAGCAGTTATAAGCAGGTTTGCGTGGAAGTAAGCACTGCTAATTTTCAGTTACAGTTTCTTATACTGAGTTAGCTTCTAAATTGCTTAATCTGTGTAGGCAGTGCATACCCCTATGCAAACAGGCTTAAACCCGCTTACTGCTGCTTAAAAGTGCTTAATCCCGCTTTCCCCTGTGCTAATTTCTTTAAAAGAAAAGAAAAAAGGGTTGATAGGAAAGTGGTGAAAAAGGGGCAAAAAGAGGGAAAGACAATCGGGAAAACAGCTAGGGATGTGCAGGAAGGGTGTAGGGAAGGTCCATAGCTCTCCATTTCTTCTACAGCAACAGCTGTGCATATATACTGAATTTGGAGGTAGATTTGGACACTCAAACCCCGGGAGAGGGGCGAGGACAGCAATAATAAGTTGTGATGCCAATTAAACCAGATTACATGTGTCCAGTGGACATGTGTGTGAAATGGACAGCTATGTATGGGGTGAGATTTTCTTGTGGGAACAGATTGCCATTTTTTTTTCAGGTGAGAGTGGGATGTTGGCGAGGGGTAGTAGGTATATTTGGGGAGATAAGTTGGGTAGGTTAACAGACAAGACACACAAGATGCATACATGGGGTGGTATATGACACATGTGGGGGGTAAACACCTTGATGGGGAGGGGTGTTGGGATATCAGAAGCCCACAAGACCCCCTAGTGGTAACAGTGGGACTGACGTCCCCACCCATGGGCAGTCACCACTGCACCTTCACAGCCCCGAAGGTGGCTGTGCTGGGGGCTGAGCTGCAGAGCCAGGCTGACTCTCTAATCTTGACATGCGGCCCTCTAGCTGGTGTAGAAGATCACTGAACTGCTCATTGCTCTATGCACCATGACCCTGACCTGGCGACAGGTGCCTGTCCATGCCCACTCCCGGGGGGGGGGGCGAGCCCCATCACCTGAGGCAGTTCCACCTGAAGGTGGTGCAGGACCACTGGACAGGAAGGTCCGGGGTTGGGCCCCAGACATGCTGGTGTCCGGTGCCAGGGCCAGCTGAGGTGTGACAGGTGGGTCCACTGGAACCAGCCTTCCCAAGCGTGCTATAGTGTTTATATTTCATCATCATATATGGGTTAGTAATAGTCAACACATTCCAGGGTTAGGTATAACAGCATGCATAGATATTCCCATTAACCCAGACACCAGATACGGAATAGTTGCATAGCAAACAAAACACATGCATATATGGGACCACAGTGGTAATAAGAACAGTATGCAGGTACGTTGATGGCACCATGCCAACAATTTGGAATAATTCAGTATGGCACATACATGGGAGCCATCAAAATATTTATCAAACAATTGGACATTATCAGAGTCAGTACATACCAGTTGGGGTGGATATGTTGATTATTGTTGGAGATAAGGTGGGGGGGAGAGAAAGATGTCAATTAACAAGTAGTATATTCCTGTAGTCCACATTACTTTCCTAGTCAGTGCTGTTATCTGTACCTTACAAGTCTTACTACACTACCCTATAGTCTTATTGTGGACAGTTATATGGCTGTTGTCATCATTACACATCAACCGGTTTTACCTGCAGTATACACCTCTTACCTGATATACCTGTGGAGGGAATGTTTGTTAACACTGACCAACTGTTTGTACACATATGCCTGGATTCCGGGTTGATGTTTTGTACTATGCTATCCAACTCTTTCTGCACAGACTCTGACCATTTGTTGACCACATGCTGGTGTGCCTGGACATATCTAGAACATTGCCCTCTTCCACCTTTAGTTACCTGATACACACATATACATGCTTTCCTACACAGTTATATTATGTAGCACAGTGTGGGCGACAGTGACCAATGATACTTTATTATTCAGAGAAACTGCAACACTCACAATCCCCTACAATACCAGGGTGGGCAGTACCAGTACAGGTTATATTGGTCTGTATTTCTCAGCACAGTGTTCGTATCCAACGTACCTGTGGGAGCAATGCTTGTTAGCACTACCTGACTGTTGCCACACAAAGTTCCAGATTACACATTAGTATTATGCACATACATCTCACTCTGTTACTGTACACACACTGGTCACAGCTTGACAACATGGGAGTGTAGATAGGACATACTTGAAATGTTACTCTCCTAACAGTTTTGGGGGTTGCTACAGTGACAGGTGTGTTCTCATGATGGTTGACAATCCCTTGTATTCCCTGTTTGCTGGCTACACATCTGGGATCATCCCACAGACTTACCAGGGGGACAGGCAGCAGATATAGGCACATATACTGGACATTCTGGCCTCATGTATACAGTTGTGGGGTATGAATCTGTATGCAGTCTAATTCCACGCCCAGGATTCAGGTCATGGCTGTGTCTGCTACAACTTAAACACTGTCCATCACAGCTGTGTCTGCTATATTGATATTGCTGTATATCTCTAATCTGCTTTCTGTCTTATTAATCCCCTATGCTTATGCATTCTGACTTTGTATAACAACACTCTTATACAGATTTCCTAGACAGTTATATGTTATAGGACAGTGTGGGTGACAGTGATGTGTAATACCTCATTATTCAGAGCAACTGCATATCATTCTTGTATTTCTGGGCACAGTGTTGGTATCTGACAGACCTGTGGGTGGAATGTTTATTAGCACTACCTAAATGTTCCTACACACAGTACCAGGTTCCACATTACTATTATGCACATACATCTCACTCTGTTACTGTACACACTCTGACCACAGCTTAACAAGTTGGGGTGTAAATGGGACATACGTGGCTTCTTAGTCACATAAGGTATTGGGGAGTTGCTAGTGTGCCAGGTTTGTTGTCATAGATGTGTGTCAATCAGTTGTATTTCCTGTTTGCTGCCTATATGTCTGGGAACAACCCACTGATTTCCCAGGAGGACAGGTTGATAGGCAATAGATATGGGCTACTTTAATAGACATTCTGGACATATCTGTACAGTTGTGGACTATGATTCTGTATGAAGACTACTACCACTGGCAGGATTCGAACCGTGGCTGTGTGTGCTAAATAAACAACAGTTCATATCTCAGTTGCATGTGCTATTCGGTTTTTGTTGCCTGCATTTTCCCTTTTTACTGTCTATGTGTCTCTCTGTTGTACTAAATGGCCACTGGGGATTACACCTGTCATATACAGGCATTCCTACACATTCAATTTATGGTGCATGGTGTGGGTAACAGTGCTTAATACAACAGCACTATTACACAATTGCAAATCTACATTACCATACGATACCAGAATATAGACATGCAATCCAGCAGTTAGACCTGTTTTGTCAGGATATTACACTTTTATTGATAAACAATATGAGACTCTTCCCACCATATTCTCCAGAGTATGCAGTACTTACCTTGAACAATACAGGTTTTATACTAGCAATTAATTTACTACTACTTTTATGTTTATTTCCTATGACAGTAAAAGCATGATTATTACTGACCTGCCTCGCAAACTCGTCAGGCGGCTGATGTGGGCCTCCTGGTTCACGGCTCGCTCAGTTGCAGCTGTGGGGGACATAAGAGGAAGATTTAGCCATACCTACCCATGATATACCTGTGCTGGCAATTATTACACACATACTGGGGTGATACTTACACAAGTCTGGCACATCCCCTGATGCTCTAGCCTCTTGGAGCCACTCCTCCAAGAGGTCCCCCTTCTGCCGCTTCAGGTCGGCATAGTGGTGCCTGACCTGCTTACCAGTTGGGGGTATGCCAGTGGCACTAGTGAAGTCATGGGCGAGACGGTCCCAGGCCTCCACCTTATATTGGGAGCCCTGGTACTGGCCCTGCAGCAGTCTCCATGCATGGTCTTTAACTAGGAGTCCTGCCATGACCTTGGACTCCTGGATGCATCAGCACTGCACCTGGAAGTGCACTCCTTCTCCCCTTACTGCCATAGTGCCTGCAAGGGGAAGCTACAATCAGTTATGAGATGTATTCCTGCATCTTGGGTTTAAGTAGGGCCAATTTCCCACACTTTTCTGTGATTGGCCGGTTTTGAAAAGGCTAAGCTATGGGCTATCCTGCTTATCTAAGGTTGGCATTGTTTAAAGGGGTATACCACTGGGCACAATGAGTTAGCTGGTCTACACATTGCTCACACCTCCTAAGCTGGCCTGTGCAATGCTTAGTGTTGCTTACATTAGACTTTCATTATAATGATTTTTTGGCATTGTGTTATTATTCATTACACCTTATATGCATGCCTGGTATCCCTGATTGATATGTATGTACACTCTGTGGGGTCCTTGTGTTTTATTGGGGACTTCAACACTTTATTACAATTACACCTCACTTCTGAGCTTACTGCTGTACTCCATTTCACATATTTATGTTATGTAGTGGGTTATGGCACATATGACTGTATACTGATGCTTTTCACAGGTTCAGTTTGGTTATACTATGGTGAGGACTTGTTTGCTACGACCTCATCCTTCTGTACTTCTGTGATGGCTTGGTAGATAACTATTGGGACTATGGTGTATATGGCCTGTTTTCGAGACCTGCATGGCTGTTTATTTTGTTGATGGGCAGAACAAGGGCCATTGGATACAGAGTGATTAAGGCACTTTTGGGCAGTTGTAAGTGGGTTTGTGTGACGGTAAACACTGCTAACCTGCCATTAAATCTGCTTACAGAGAGTTAGCTTGAGAATTGCTTAGCCAGTGTAGGCATTGCTTACTGCCATTCAAACAGGGTTACACTCGCTTACTAGTGCTTACATATGCTTACTACTGCTTATTGGTGCTTAAACCTGCTTACTAGCGCCTTATTCATTATGACACTGACACCTCACATGTGCATTTACTGCAGTACTCCAGTTCATAAATATATGTTATTTAGTGGGTTATGCAACAAAATTATTGGTCATAATGTGCTTTGCCATGTAAAATTGGATGTGCTGCAGTGGGACTTGAACTGGGAATGCCTGCTCATAACGCAAATGCTCTCCGCACTACACTATTGCTCTGCTGCTTCATTTGCATATATCTTCCTTGTTATCCTCTTCAGCCTTTTAAGCTGCTTTAACCGAAGCTAAGCGATGGGCACGGTACTCAGAAATACAGTTCCAGCAAAAGGGAGGCCACCTTTAGCTGATGGTTGTGCAGTATGATGGACTGTACATTTGCAGTTAAGGACAACATAAAGTGGAAGAGCTTTCCAAATTGATTATTAAATGTTTTCTGTGATTTGATTATTAATAGGGTTATGAATGGTTGTGCTGCAGTTATTTTGACTGTTGATTTAAATGAGTATATCCATATGCAGCACTTTGGTGTGATGATGAGTGATAACTATCTGGCATGGAATGATAATCTACAACCTTCACCTGTTAACAGTTGCTGCTGTAAGGCAAAGGAATGACTTGATATAACATGCACCTCATGCAGGGATCCCCTCAAATTATCTATGATATGATCCCATTTATTCTCATAGGGGTAATATCTATTTATCGACCATGGGATGGGTAAGGCCAAATGGGATAGGTTAATTCAAGCACAAAAAGGTAAACCGACTAGACTGAAAATGACCCACAAGGGCAACTAGCCTATTACTTACTAATGAACCTATGGCACATGATACGATATGGTATGATTTGGGGATAGATGGCTTCCATGACCAAACTGGACTTTAACAGCAATGGAATTCATCAAAGATTTAGATGGATCCCTGTTTGGTCACACAGGGTGACTTGATGTTATTTTCAGTTTGAGGGTTTAGGGGTAGGAAAGATCACCCTTATTTCCTAGGCTGCATGACCTTGGTGTTAGTATATTTAGAAAATGTGGGTATAGGGTGTGAAGTGGTTTTGCTGGCTGCTCTCCCCCTTATGAAAATGCATGTTTAATGGCTTTTAATGAAAGTCAGCATTTTTGTCCTTGACTGTGTTTTCATATATTCCTGATTCAATGAGCTAGTATGAATTCCATGATACAGGAGATAACCAAGGAGTATAGGACAGGGTAGGATAGCAAACAGTTTCTTATATGCTAAAAAACTATTACTGTGGCAAGAAAGGTGGTCATATTTAATTGGGACTTCTGCATTGTTTCCTATGGGAAGGGCTGAGGTACTATTGGTGCTATCCTATACCTTTCCTCATTCTAGCAGATTATGCCTAGGAGCAGAAGAGACTCTTATGGAGCCTGTTAAAAAGCAAGAGCAAAGTATGCAGAGGGGTTCTTTTTCCTTAGCAGGCAGAGGAATCATCATGTATCATTCAGTCATTACATAAAGAAATGAGGCAGCTGTTTGCCTGAGTACTGTGTGAAAAAAAAAATACACACAAGACTATTTTTTATTTGTTTCTTTATTAAGTGAGTGAGTGGAATGATCCACTGTTCTTTTAACCTTGAGTTGGATCAAAATATACGGAGCAGAGAAAATAATTAAAGAACATATATACAGCCGCGGTGGTGCAGCGGTAGCGTTGTTGCCTCACAGCAAGAGGTTCTCCTGTTTGATTCTCGGCTAGAGTGCAGGGAGTGCCTTCTGTGTGGAGTCTGCATGTCCTCCCCGTGGTTGGGTGGGTGTTTGAAAGACATGTGTAAATGGGCATGCATTCGTTGAAGGTTGAACGTCGAGCTGGCTCCTCGGTGTTCGTGAAAATCTACTGCC
The DNA here is from genome assembly GCF_019279795.1 of Protopterus annectens. Lineage (NCBI taxonomy): Eukaryota > Metazoa > Chordata > Ceratodontiformes > Protopteridae > Protopterus > Protopterus annectens. Next base: position 253,051,413 of record NC_056735.1, on the reverse strand, counting down.
AATCATTAGCGGACCGGAGTTCTGCTGTGGCGACCCCTAACTGGGAAAAGCCGAAAGAAAACAACAACATACTAATTTTACAACTTAATTATAAAATGCAGAATGAATTATAAGTAAAGCATTAAATATAACAAGTGGTATGATAAAACAGCATTATGAATGATAAGACTGATTAATAAGGATACTAACAGATGTAAGAGATTTAGGAGTAGAAAACTACATCTGGCAGAAAGTTAGAAGGGTAAACAGTTTTCAGTGAGCTTTTAAAATCATCCCATATTGCCTCGGTGCTGATTTAAACTATCTTGTGTTCTGGGCTGACGTGGCTGACCTTGTTTTCAACACGACTAGTGAAAAGAGCAGGCAGTGGGGAGCGGATCCGCAGGTGAATGTCACCCTTGGCCCTCTGACGTAGCTGGAATAACTGAATTCCTTTGTCAAGTAGGGCAGGGCGACTTCTGTTGTGTCACAGATATGATACAAAGAAATGCATGTATGAAGCACAGGTACCTGGAGAACTGGCATCCGATACAAAAAATGTGTCAGTCAAATGTTTTTTCAAGTAATTGTGTACATAATTTTAGCTACTTGAAATTTATAGATTGGAAATGAATATAGGTATATATTTTAAACTAGAACAATTGTTTTTATATATTTTTTATAGTTCATCTTATTTTCTGGATAAAACGCTGGTTGCTTTAAGCATGCTTATGTGGTTAGGCTGATTATTTAAACTCTTGATAAACTGAGTTATTTGAGTCTGATGAAATCCTGCTAAATTTAATGGACGAAAGCACTTAATGTGGTGTTTTTTTGTCAATTGTGAATTAAAGTGATGAGTATTTATTTAATTGACTCGTACGTTTCTTGTACTTGATACCAACTCTCTTGCTACATGTGATTCCTGTGAGCATTTCTTTTGTGTCAATTGCTTACTTGGTTTAGCTATTCGACACAAGTTGTGTTACTGTCAAAGACATGGTTAGTGGTATTATGGCTACAAGAAATACATTATGACGGTGTATTCAGGGAATCAGGGGTACCTTCAAGAAGAATGAATTCTACCAGATGGTTGTGAGTATATATACTGTTTAACACTGCAGCTGATCTCCTTGGTGTGTAAAACAGCAAAATAAATAAATAAGTAAGAAACTGTAACTCTGGATTCATATCTCCTTTTTAAACAATAATAGATACAGTAGTAAAATGAATGATTATATAGAATTGTAACTTATTGTTAATTCTTTGGAACAAAAAAGAAAATCATGTTTTTTATTGATGGTGATTTGTTTTATTTTTTGCTGTAAAACTGTGGTTCATATGCCTGTCTTCAGATGTGGGATTCATGTGGTATTATGCAAAGGAAGTAGTTAATTGAAAAGAAAGGAAATATGTCAGAGTTTATATGATGGCAGCTGGTTGGTTAGATTGGATGAGTGGCACTTTATGTATATAGTTTAAACCATATTTTACACTTCTAAAAAGGAAAGCAGTTAGTATAGAGAATTAAGGAGCTGTTAAGGGTTTGAGTCGCATACCCTCCATTGCCTAACTGAGCGACTGAGTAAGTCACTTAACCAGACAGCGCTCTTGGGGTGAGTAGGAAAGAGGGCCATGGAGAGCAGTTTCTACACCAGTAAAAAATTAAAAACAAATAAATAAATAAATAAATAAAAGCAGTAAATACAATAGCTGTAAATACCAGGTCAACTCAATAAAACTTCATTCTCCATAGCATGGAACTAGTGGGTATGACCCGCCACATGATGGCACATAACATACTCTGCAGATTAGCATCTGGTGCAGAATTTGATTTTCAGAGTAGAAGGCAGGGAAGAGAAATGTATTTGATTGCTGAATGCATATATCCGGAATACTCAGGGAGAGGTGAATTTATTTTTTTCACTGTGTGATGTTTTTGCTGGAAAGTATCAAGCTGAATTTGTAATTTCTTTGCAGTTCTTCCTAGAAATAGAAGTTCAAACAATAATTTTACAGGAAAATGCTGTGGAATTACATCTGAAGCTTCACTTCTGTGGGTGTGTGGGTCAATGACAGTTGTACCTTAAAAATGTAATTAGAACAATTGTTTATACTCCAGACTGATTTAGATAAATTCAATTGTTTTTTTTTTTTTGCAGTAATTATGAACAGTCCCTGATGGATTGTCTGAGTAAAGGACAAATTCAATCAGAGTTTAGAAGTCAAAGTAATAGTAAACAATAATAAAAATAAAAAAGACTTGTATTCCAAGTCATGTAACTAAGAGTGACAGAGCAACTAGAGAAAGATCAGTTAAGAAAGGGAGAAAGAACAAAGCACTAAGGTAGTGAGGAAATTTCACAGGCAGGTTGGCAGTAGTGAAACTGTATTTTTGTTTAACCTCAGTGTAACTAATTAACATAGCAAGCAAAAATAGCAGTGGAACAGCAGTGAATGCATTTGCTATAAATTCCAGGTCAAAGCATTAAAATCACATTAGGAAGCCGTAGGCTTAGGCATAGAATTACCACAAGATGGCACCTGATACACTTTGCTGATCAGCATCAGACAAATAATTTGATTTTCAGAATGATACAGGTCATGTTTGGACTTGGAAAAGAATTTGCTGTGGAATGCAACACAGGGCCTAGGCTACTACAGAAACTTAAAACATCCAGATGCTGTATATAGAGGAAGAAATAATAACTGTTCTGTTTTTTAAACCGCTGCAAGCTGATGTTGCATTGGAAAATCCAAACAGTTTAGTCAGTGATGCATGTAAATAAACTGGACATTAATCGACTTTAAAACTGAAAAATATGATTCTCTGAATTTATGCAAAATAATTTTAGTAAATAATTAAGAGGAAAATAAATTGAATTACATTTTCTAGCAGCTTTCTCACACTGAGACATAGCAGTTGACCACTCTTCCTAGTACAGACAGCAGAACAAAATTTTAGAAGCATTTTCTCCACTGATAATTAGAAGTAATTGTAGGCCACGTGCTGCAGAGGAATGAAGCCCAGTGACTAGCAACTCTGGAGATGGGGGAGCCCACGAAGTTGGGTGGGAGTGAATGGCCATTGCCAGCTTACCTATCCCTTGGGATGGGAAAGGGGTGGCTATTGGTTTGGGAAAGGCCCTCTTGGAAAATCTTTCTGTCCTCTGTGGAGTATATGATGGCACCAAGTTTACAGTCCTCTACAAACTTGGTTGACCATAAACCCTCAGCTTTGAACTCTGACAAGTAAGCGTCAGAGAGGAGTGGCCCAAGGACTGAAACCTGGGGTGCACCAATAGTGGCAGGTTTTTCAGATGGGGTAGAGAAGCTCGCCCTGCTTTCCTGGATTATGTTTGTGAGACAGTTTGCTATCCAATGAATTACATGGGGATTAACATTTAGCCTGCAGAGTTTATCCATGATACCTGATTGTGGATGGTGTTGAACACCTTTGTGAGGTTTAGATATGCTGTGTACTAATTTGTTCTAATCCATTGTTTCAGTAACATTTTTGAAGAAGTCTGCCAGGTTGAGCAGGACGATCTGCCTTGACAAATCCAAACTAGCTTGGGTTGAAAGTTTGTAAGTTACGTATGTCCTTATTTATTAATTCCATAATGATCCTTTCCATAGCCTTATACATGAAGCTGGTCAGGCTTATGGATCTATAATTTCCCAGGTTCATTGATGCCCCAACTTTGTGCAAGGGGGATAACAGTTGCTGCTGTGCATTCATCTGACACAAAGCTTGTCTAGAGGCTGACACTGAATAGCCTCAAGAGGGGTCTGACATGTCCTGTTTCAGGCTGGACAGTAACCAGCCCCATATGTCATATGGCCCCATAGAAGAAGTGTTCCTGTCCTTGGATAGTGCCTTGAGAACTTGATCATGGGAGATTTGAGGGGGGTGTTGATGTGGGTAAATCTGAGATGTAGGTCAGATGGGGGGGCAAAGTTAGAGCTAAACTTATCCATTAGTATACTGGCTATGTCCTCTGGGTTGGAGTATGGGATATAATTTATTATTAGCTCTATGCCATGCTGGGCATAGTTTCTAAGGTTTCAAACAAAGTTAAAGACGGCTTTGTGGTTGCCCTTTGCCTGGGTATCTATTTTTACCTCATATCTGACCTCTGTTGATTTGATCAGGGTCAGCAGTTCACTGGTAAGTTTAGCAAGACCGTTTTTGCATCTTAAGAGTTACATTTATATTTATCTGCAATAATTTTTATTTTATTATAGATTCTGTTTATATTTGGGTCCCTCCAAACAGGGTTATTTTTAAATTTGGCATTGCATTTACGTCAGAGGGGAATAGATGCATCTGTGCAGCAATTCACATGTGCATACAATTTGGCAGTAAAGGATTCCACATAAGCAGTGAGGTTGTCAAGTTGGAAAGGGATGTTGAATTTAGACAGATCATCATTCAGTTTCAGTAGATTTGCCCAAGCATTATAACTGAATATCAACGAGGATGCTTCTGGTTTATTCTTAAGATGAATGTGACTGATTTTTGGTCCAATTTGACCAAGAGGGAGTTGCATTTGGTATGGAGCAGAGCAGTCACATACTGTTGAGGATCAATTCCAAGATTTTATTGCCCCTAGTTGAGGCATAGACTAACAGTTCCATTGATGTCCACAAATCATCAGACATGTTAGAGGATGTATATGTCTGCCAGTTAATGGAGGGGTAGTTGAAGTTTCCTAAGATAACGGTATTTAGCTTAATGCAGAAGGACTCTATACTAGTTAGCTAGGAGTTATGGGCTGAGGGGGATATAGTGGGTGTTGCCTAACTAAGTTTTTAGATAAGGAAGACAATAATTTAGTAATAGCATCAGTACCTCCGCCTCCCTTACCAGAATATGAAGCAAGTGAACAAGTTAGTCCACCTCCACTATAGCCTGTGGATAGAGATATTATGAAACTAAAACTGATTAAAGTTAGAGATCCCATCAGGACCAGGTCCCGAACAAAGGCAGGTAACTCAGATGAAGGCATCGAGTTATGGCAGATGGTTAAGAATTCACAATCTATAAGTGAAGAAGAAGAAATATGCCCACTTATAGAAGTACCCAATCCTCAGGCAGGTTAAGACAATCAGGACCCGACTATTTTAGTGTATAGACCTTGGACTCAGGAAGACATCCGGAAAGCCACTGAGGGAATTCCCCATCCAAAGGTTAATTTTAGAAAATTCTCAGAAGATTTACAAGGAATGAGGCTGAGTTATAATCTAAATGGAGAAGAGATAGAAAAGGTAGTTAGACAGACTGTAGGGCCAGATTGGTACATGATTAGTGGGAACTGGAATCCCCGTGACGCTACACAAAGACCCCTCCCACACAGCAGTGCAGAATTAGACACCAGAGTAAAAGGTCTGACAGACCGCATCTCTGCAAAATGGAAACCCAGGGCAGACTGGACTTGCATTAATCAATGCATCCAACAAGAAGGTGAAACAATTGACCGGTATTATGCCAGATTATTAGAATGTTTTAATAACCACTGTGGAATACAGGTTCCTGAAGATCAAACACAAGATTCCCCATATGAACAGCAATTAAAAAATGCATTTTTAAAAGGCAGTAGTGCACCTATAAGCAGTTTTATTATGAAACACATGGTAGACCATCGTACAAGCAGGTTACAATCATTACTTGAATATGATAGGCATGCCGAAAGGCATTTTAATAGCAAAAAGAAAAAGAAAGCTCAACTATTTTCTGTAGAAAAAGGAGCAGAAGTTTATGTAGTACAGTTTGGGAAAAAAGGCAAGAAAAACACGCAGGGAAACAAACAATCTGATCAACGATCAGAGGACTTTGAAGGGTGGAAGAAAAGTGGAGAGTGTTTTAAATGCGGTAAAAAGGGATATTTGGCAAGGGATTGCAAGAAAAACAAGAAGGCAACAATGGAAGACAAGGAGGGTGAGGGCTGACTGTATGGTAGTCAGGAATCACTAGAAGGGGCTAGCGAAGAAAGGACAAATGAAAATGTGATAGAGGGAGTAGAGGAAGTGCAGGAAGTTAGTGACAATGAAGAAAAAGAGATATTAGACCTAGCTTTATTGAGCTTGGAGGTTTATTTAGCATACACAAAACCAGAAGTTACACTCTTGGTAGAAGGGAGGGAAGTCAAATTCTTGTGTGACTCAGGGGCATCACGAACCCAGATACATTCCTCCAAACTGCCAGAAAACAGAGTCACCTGATTATATACTGGTAAAAGCAACTAATGGACAGCTGTATTGGGAGCCTCTCCTCTGTAACATTGCAATAACTGATCCAGTTTCAGGATTGACACAAAGAAACAAAATTGTAGTTTCTGCAAAATGCCCTGTAAACCTCTTGGGCAGAGACCTTATGCAGCTATTTGGTATAGCAGTAGTCCCAACCATGCAGGGTATGGAAGCACAGCGACAAATTGATACCTTTGCAGTGCAATCAGAGGGTGAAATGTTTTATTGGTACAGCCAGGACTTGGTTATGACTGGTCCAGGGACTGTGACCGAAGAGTTAATGAATGTAGCCATCAGCAAGTTCCCATCCCTTGACATTGATAAGCAATGCCTGTTGCACTGTACCCTGTATTATTGTAACACACCAGGACCTGATAAGGAATATGAGCAAAAATTATTTGAGAATCATGCAAACAGATTAATATTACGTAACCTGTACTGGGACACAGAAGGGAACAGTGTAGCCAGCTGTTCATTGCCCCAGGAGTTCTTTGCAATTTACAAATCTAACCGATTACCACATGTTAGCTTAACCAAAAACAGAAATATAGAATGGGCAGACCTAGGAGAAAAAGTCACGAGATGGGAGAAACAGACAGAACTAGAACTGTCAGAACAAGGAATACAAGTGCAAAAGTTGAATTGCATAACTTAGACCAACCCAGCTGTGCACTTGCAGTCTAGCAAAGACAGCTGATTGACACTCCTATTAAAGGAGGAAGAGAATGCCTTACGAGACATACCAGAGACTCTCTGGTCGTCGGGGAAATCAGATGTAGGACTTATTTGTACAGCGGGACCAGTTACTATCATGTCAAAATCAGCATTCAGACCACAAAAAAGACAGTATCCCTTAAGAAAAGATGCAGAGGCAGGGATAAAGCCTATTATAGCAGCCTTACTTAAAGGGAGAATACTGGTAGAATCTCCCGATTCACCATGTAACACACCCTTATTTCCAGTTAAAAAGACCAACGGAGAATGGTGTATGGTCCAGGACTTACAAGCTGTAAATGATGCAGTAATATCAAGGGCACCCACGGTGCCAGACCCACACACCCTGTTGAATGATTTGAAACCTCAACAAAAGTATTTTTCTGTGGTAGACATCAGCAATGCGTTCTTTTCGATACCGATACACCCTGACAGCCAGTTTTGGTTTGCATTCACATTTCAGGGGAAAAAGTATACATATACGCGACTACCACAGGGATATTGTGAAAGTCCAACAATATTCTCACAAGAAATGCCGAGCAACTTGGCGGGATTCACCCCAACAAGAGGCAGTCAGATTTTACTTTATGTTGATGACATCTTGCTGGCAGCCCCCACCCAGCAGGATTGTAGAGAAGATACCATAGCACTTCTATGATTTTTAGCCGCTGAAGGACATAAAGTAAATAAAAGTAAACTGCAGCTGTGGAAAAAACAAGTCAAATACCTGGGATATGTAATATCCAAGGAAGGTAGAACATTAGATGAGGACAGAAAAATAGCAATTTTGCAAGCACCAAAACCCACTACCAAGAAGGAAATGATGTCCTTCCTGGGTACGACTAATTTTTGCCGGAGTTGGATTCCAAACTATGCCTTGGAATCTGCACCTCTGACTGACCTTATATATAAAAAGCTTATGGCAGCACAGGACACCAGAGGCAGAATCTGCCTTCTGCAAACTAAAACAGTTGATAGCGTCCTCATTAGTTCTGGGATTGCCAAACTACCATAAACGTTTTTTCCAAACTGCAGATTGTAAGCAGGGTTACATGACGTCAGTATTAATACAACAGCATGGGGATAAGCAATGCCCCATTGCTTACTATTCATCACAACTAGACCCAGTGGCACGGTCTTTACCTCACTGTGTACAAGCAGTAGTTGCAGCTGCAATTGCAGTACAGGCTTCAGCCTCAGTAGTTTTATTCCACCCTCTCACTTTGAGAGTACCTCATGCAGTCGGGATTATTTTACTACAAGAAAAGGTAGCATATCTTTCCCCTGCTAGGCATCTTTCCTGTATGACTATATTGTTGAGCCAACCTCATATGACAATTGAACGATGCACGACTTTAAACCCTTCTACTCTGCTCCCGACTCCTGCAGGCAGCACACAGCTGCTTGCAGATAATTGAACAAAAGACACCACCTAGAAAAGATCTCACGGATGTCCCCTTGGATGATGCCGAGGTAACATATTACGTGGATGGTTCGTGCAAAAGGGGTCCTGCAGGACAGAACCTAGTAGGATATGCAGTAGTCTCTGATACTGGGATTATAGAAGCAAAACCTCTACCACAAAACTTGTCTGCACAGGCAGCAGAATTGATTGCCCTGACACGGGCATGTACCTTAGCAAAGGGTAAATGTGTAAACATTTTTACTGATAGCCAGTACGCTTTTTCTACTGTACATGTTTTTGCGCAACAGTGGAAAAACCGGGGAATGATAACATCTACTGGCAAACCTATAAATCATGCACAGTTTATTTTAGATCTTTTAGAATCTATCCAGTTACCTCAGAAAATAGCCATTTGTAAATGCACAGCTCATACCAAGCAACAAGATAGAATTTCAAAAGGTAATGCGAGAGCTGATACAGCTGCAAAACGAGCAGCCACAGAAGTTTTTCTTTTAAATGAGGAATTACAACCCTCTGAGATTTTAGATTTAGAAATGTTAAAAACAATGCAGACACTTACTACGCAAGCTGAAAAACAACAATGGATAAAACGAGGAGCAATCCTCAAAAAGGGGCTGTACATCTCTAAAGAGGGAAAACCGATACTACCCTCTAATTTGTTCCGATATGCAGCTTTGTTGAGCCATGGGCAGTTCCATGTCTCAACAGGGGGGATGTTACAGCTGGTGAACCAGGTGTTCACAGCGTACGGATTTACAAACTACTCTAAAAAATTTTGTTTGATGTGTCAGATTTGTAACAAACATCATGCACAAGGGACGATAAACCCCAAGCAAGGGAGTTTCCCTACACTACCATATCCGTTTCACACTATCTGTATGGATTTCATAGAATTGAACAAATGTGAAAATAAGAAGTATTGTCTTGTCATTGTAGATATGTTTTCCAGATGGGTGGAAGCCTTTCCAACCAAAAATCCAGATTCAGCTATGGTGGCAAAAGTACTTGTCAAGGAAATCATTCCTAGGTTTGGTATTCTGGAAAGAATCTACAGTGACAATGGTACACATTTTGTAAATCAAAGCATACAGCAGTTGAGTAAGCATTTTGATATTTCTTTAAAAAATCATTGTGCATACCAGCCACATTCTGCAGGGCTAGTTGAAAGGCATAATGGTATACTGAAAAACAAGTTGAGAAAATTAATAGCTGAGACAGGGAAAAACTGGTTATACTGTTTGCCCCTGGCACTGTTGAGCATGAGAACTGTCCCTACAGCAAAAGGATTGACTCCTTTTGAAAAATTATTTGGAAGGGCTTATTACACACCCCAGTGGAAACTTCTCATGTCATCAGACCAGGAAGCTGATTTCACACTAGCTGAATATATGAAAAAGTTGTTGAGTTCTAAACATCTGTTGCAGTTAAATTCTGTTTCAGATAGAAAACAAACTGAGACATCAGAAGTGGCAGTGTCACCCGGAGATTGGGTGTGGATCAAGAAAAAGAGGAAGAATTGGTCATCACCGAGGTGGGATGGTCCCTACCAGGTGTTTCTTTCGACACCCACTGCAGTCAGGATAGCAGAATGAGCTTCGTGGATACACCTGACACACTGCAAGCTGGTTAAGTACTTTGAGTTGGACAAATATCTTACCTCTCCATCAGGGCCCTCAGGACAAGGTCTGGCTACAAAGGGGGGCCAAATCAATAGGATTGATCCGTCTCAACCCCAGTGAAGAAACCATCAGTGCTGAAGGTCCTATTAGGGCAGAGAGTAAGAGCACGTGTCCAAAGAAGAAAATGACGGAATCCAGAAAGATCCAAATACACCTACTTGGAAGAATCGGAGAAAACAGAAATGCAGAATAACCATTTCCACAAAAGTATTGCATAACCATCCTGTTGACTATACTAGTGACAATAATCTTTTTGTTGTGGCCATTCCTTTTCCCAGCCACACAAATTGAACTAAACAAGCATGAGCGGCACCTGAATTTTAACACTTACCAGGCAATCAAATATGTGTATGCTGAAACTTTCAACGTTTCGAATTGCTGGATTTGCACAGCTTTACCAACAGCATATGGGGGGGTTACTGTTAACTTCAGTTCCCCTAGGAGCCAACAAGACCTGGAAAAATCGAATTCATGATACATTAGACGTCACATCACAAGATAAGGTAGCATTGCACTTGTCTGTTCAACAGAAGGGAACTGTGTGTTTTTACAAAAATTATACGATTCAGGTGGGTTGGAGCAATTGCAATGTGACTATTCTCTATAGATGCTACACCAAACCTGATAACACCAGATCCTATTGCAACACGAGCTATAATACATTTTTTGAACTGATGCATAAGACGACTGAAGAAGTAAAACATAATGCTGATCTCTATAAGCAACTGTCTATAATTGACAAAAAAATGTTTCATGCAGAGCCAGGGCATAGTAAAGTTACTACTAAAGTAGAAGACTGTTACTTTGTATGCGGTAGAAAGGCATATAAATGGCTACCTGAGAATTGGTCTGGCAGTTGTTTTTTGGGTTACTTGGTTCCAGCCATACGACACACAGCAGTTTTACCTCAAGGGAGAATTCGAAATGTTTGAGAAGTCAAAAGACCTGTCAACCCAGTGGGGCAAATCAATGCACGCTGGAAAAACCATCATGCTGTGGGCTATGGACTGATGCACATGGACTTGAGTGATATTGTTATATCATGGGCAGGTGTAATGCCAGCATATGGAGCAACAAAATCAATCTGGGAAGTGAGAAAATTGTCTAAGCTTCTCAAAATAATGAGTAATGCAACCTTTTCCGCCCTAGAGTTGGTAACTGATGAACTGAATGTCATGAGAACAGTAGTGCTTCAAAATCGCATGGCTCTTGACTTCACCCTAGTGGCGAGAGGAGGTACGTGCGCTTTAATACAGGAGCTGTTCGTATATTCCTGACCACAAACACGAGATAGACAACCATCTCGAGGTGATTCAGCAGGTGTCGGCTATGACCAAACCAGGACCAAATCCATTGACGGACCTTTTCCAGAAATTGTTTGGGAGTGGGGCAGTATCTTTATGAACATTCTGATTGCCATCTTTGTAGGAATAATCCTACTGGTGGTATGTGTGTGCTGCTGCATCCCCTGCATGAAAGGACTGATTAAAGGCTTTATAGACATTTCAGTTTCAGAAAACGTATACCAAGATGTTGAACTTGAATTGCTAAAAAATTGAAAATGCTTTCATGAGCTTAAACTGAATGACTCTCTTAACTGCAAATCCTGAGCAGGAAGAGGTTAGGGGAAGAAAAAAAAACTGTTTATGCTTATCTTGAAAGTAAAATAAAGTATTAAAAGGGGGGAAATCTTACAAAAATATGTAATAGTAATATGTATGCTTAGTGCATTCAAGGTTTAAAAGGGTTAATACATTTATTCTGTTCACACTGCATGAATCTGCACAGCTATTAGAAACTTAACAAGAGACATTTCATTTCTGCTAATGTCATGAAACTTAACAAAGAGATATTCATTTCTGCTTATGCTATGAGAAAGTATGCAGCTGCTAGAAGCATTGACAAAGGAAACAATAGACGCTTGAAAGTATAAGCCATAGTCAGCATTACTTGCACCAAAGCTAGAAATGTACCTTGAATCTAGACAAAATGTAACACATGTATTAGAACTGCACAACTGAAGAATTGAAAAGTTGAAATGGGCTAAAATAAGCCCAAGGCCAGATTGTTTTTCTCAAAATGTTTTGCAAACTAGCAAGTAACCTAGCCCAGTCAGCAATAAGTCTAGCAACATTTTCTGTAGAACATACAGAAAGCTGTGTCCAACTACGTCAGCAATAGAATAGTAACATTTTCTGTGAGACATGAAGAGAACTGTATAAGAATAACATACTGATCACCAGAAAATCAGACAAACCTTGTGCCTACATGCTTTGTCTCCTTGCTGCAAGTAATAAAGGGTGCCTTGCTTGAACCTAACGTGCATTGGTCTTTGAAGCTTTTTCCTTTGACATTTATGATATCCAGATTCTGTTTTGTTAAGTTGGAAGCTTTGGAGGACTGACATTGCCTAGAAAAGCATTATGGGGTAGACAAGGTTTTGGCCAATATACAAAAGCCTTTGGGGAATAGGTACAGGCTATCTCTGGTAAAGAAGTTAGGACCTTCTACTACATCCTACCATTCTAACATATATTGAGCACCCCTTTGAATAACACCAGAAACAAAGCCAATTGTTGAACTCAATAATCTTTTGTTTCTTTTGTGGCATTATTCTTGGTGACAGTAAAATGCTGCTCAAGGCTAGGGGCATACCTGCTTTGGGCACATATTCTAAGATCTCCATGATGTCTCTCTTCATGTAATCCAGGGAGGTACATCTCAAGCCATTTATACCCATGTGCACTATGACTGTGTCATATGTGCACTTGTGGTGCAAGCACCTGAGTGACTGCTCGATGTGATAAATCCTGGCACCTGATAGGCAACTGACCTTGACCCACTCCTTGGACAACCTGGTGAGTGGTGCATCAGTGCATCTCACAATGGAGTCACCTAGGACTATAGTGTTGGTTTGTGTGGAGGTTTGCCTTAATGGCTTTTAAAGTGAGACACCGTGGCTCCTTTATTTATGTTTCATGTTAGGTGCTGCCTGTGTTGTATGTTTGTGAGGTTGCTCAGGGTACATGTTTCTTAGGTTATTTTTAGGAGGAATTTGTGGTTTGGGTATGTTACATTTAAGAGCCTCAGCATATCTAGGTCTATTTGTTTGGTCTGATCTATATATGATAGTCTAAGCATGTTGTGTTGTGTTGTATTGACAACTTTATTATTATTTGTAGTGTTTTCATGTGAGAGTCTTGCCTCCAACAGCTGTGCCAGTTTGTTTGAGTAGTAGGTTGTTGTCAGTAAACATAAGACAATTGCCACATTGTCTCATGGTACCTATTTCAACCAAGCTGACTGCAGAAACAGTTATAAAATGCAAATCCATGGTTCCAGATGACTGCTAATGTGGGCTGAAGGCAATGTAGCATCTATGAGGTTTGGACATGATTACTGGAGGTGCTATCTGCCTCATAGTGCAGATAGTGCTGGACTCAACAAAGCTGCCTAGAGCTAGAAATCAATTATTAATTAGTAGTATCAATCCCAAGCTGCTTCCTCTCGGGTAGTGTTAACCCAGATGTTGCTGGGTTCAGTATACTTGCTATAGCCTTCATTTGGTAGAGACCTTGGATAGAACTTACAGTAGCTGGATGCATTAGACAGACAAACTGCACAAAGGCCCTGAAAAGGTTCTCACCAAAACTGCAACCAGACCACTAAGTGAAGTTCCATGCACACTGCCTAATCAGATACCAATCGAAATCACTGCCCTTGTGCTCCTTCTCTCAAAAGAAGCAAAGGAGTAACATTAATCCCAGACTGGATCCTTAGAATCACTTGGTGATTGGTAATCTCTACAAAGGCTGGGAAATATTGCCCCCCCCCCGCTTCTTCTTTCACCAGGAGCAAAACAGAGGCACTAATTCCACACTGATTCCAGAGAATCAGTTTCTAAGCTCTCTGTTACAGATTTTAAAAGTAAACTGGAAAAAGGGATTAATACTCTGAATATTGCAGTGTGCACTAAGTGAGTGGTATGATATAGAGCAAAGGCTAACTCAAACTTTTAAGAGTCTAAGGGGGAGGGCCTTCCCAGTTCAAAATTTCAGTGCACAGTAGAATGAGCAGATGAGATGAGACTGGAAGGAGCTTAACAGTAGGGGTGGGCAGCTCAAAAAACATCAAGTTTAAAAGCACAATTGGGTATGGCCAGATGGGTGGGAAAAATTCACTGCAGTCACACACCAGCAGTAATCTCACAGAGCTTGCAGCTAAATAAGAAATCCTATTTCTCAGGCCCTGTCACTAACTAGATGTAATTCCTTTTCAACTAGTGAATGGAAAAGGAATATATTCTAAATCACCCTAGCAAGAACTTTTACAATGCCAAGACAAAAATTAAGGTAAAAGAAGATTTAAAATAAAAACAAACTGTAATAATAACAATAATAATAATAATAATAATAATAATAATAATAATAATAATAATAATAATGGAAGTATCCAAAACTTAAAAGAAATCCAACCCAAAATTCAATGTAGTCACACACCAGGATAACACTTGCAGCTAAATGTCAGTTCCTCCCACTAATTAATTGTTTTTCATTTAGTGAATGGAAAATAAATGTTTTCCTAAAAATTCAAAAAAAAAAAAAAAGGAAAAACATTAAGATAAAACAAAATTTAAGCAAAATTCAAAAGTAAAGAAAGTATCCAAACCTTAAATTAAGACATCCAGTTCTAAAATTCAGTGCAGTCATACAACAGCAGTACCTTCACAGCACTTGCAGCTACATTTATGAAGTTATAAAGGAGAGGAAGAGATACTCTGATTTATAACCATTCCAATAAGGGTTGAAAGTTTAACTTAATTGTGTGGTCAATAGAAGGATATAGCCAAACTGTCAAGTATCAAGGAAATGTTCAAAGTGAAGATGAGATGCTACTGAAATAACTGAGAATACCTACATTTTAACTTTGTTCACACACAGTTCTTGAAATCTGTAAAACTGGTCAAGCAGGTTATTATCCTTAACTACATCCTGAATACGATTCTTTGTCAAGCAGACATTGGCAAACAGCATTATTTTTTCTTTCTACTGCATGAAGTCCTAACCCATAAATCTTTAGTCTCAGTGGAGTAAGAGAGCCAGGGTCTCAATGACTGGTAAGAATAGCAAGATGCATAAGGGACAGCTCTGACTGGTGCCTTTGGTTATAGCAAAATGGGACAATGGTGTTGTATCTGAGAAAATTCTAGCAGATGTAGAGTGACAAAGTTTTTATTGCTGTCCTGAAGGTTATGAGGGAACCAAATGTTTTCCAGGGCTGACTATACAAAAGGGCAGCAAACAGAATCAAATGCTTTTTCCAGATCCTCAAGGATGACACGTTTACTTTCAAGTTGCATAAAGTTTACTACAGTTCTGAGGTGGGATGGCATTTTATGAATCCAACTTGATTAGATTTCATTAAATATAAGAGAGTGAGTTATATTCACTGGGCCAAAATCTTTGTGCATAACTTGATTTCCAGGTGAATTAATAAAACCGGTCTATAATTTTCAAGTTTTTGAGGGTTTTTCCCAGATTTTGGCAAGACCACTACAGTAAATTCATGTAAGAGTGTGGAAATGACCCAGGCATGGACATGGCTTGAAAAAGGGTACTTACAGGTGCAACAATTTGTCTGTCCAATAGCTTGCATAGGCATGAGGCAAGGCCATTTGGGTTGGCAGCCTTGATGGAGACATTCAATTAATTGCCTGATGAACTTCCTCTGGAATGATTGGTGACAATAATGATGAAAAGTGGCTGTCGGATACCTGATGAAAATTTAAGGAAGATCGGAAAGTTTTACACAAAGCAAAGAACTATAAGTTATTGGGGATTGGAATGGCATACAACTTTACATAAAAAGCAGAAAATGTTTTAAATATATTCACCTGCTTTACTAACATCCTACCCTGGGATTTCATGGTCTACAGAAACTGGCTCAGTATCTGGGGGCTGGGAGCTTACTGCTTCAATGTCTAGTACCCAAGCCTGTAAGACAGTTTTCATCAAATAAATATTTTTGATTTATTCTTGCTCTTCCTTTAAGGACAACAGTGGGATTCCATTATTAAATGCTCAACTTCTCTATCCTTTTTCTCCTATTGTACTGTTCCTGCTATGAATACACAACAGTACAGCATTTAAAATATTTTAAATCAACTGTTTTTCTCCACTAGAATAATACCTTACTGTACTGTGGTGGTTTCACTTTCAAAAACCTTTTATCCCACCCTGGACAAGCTTGCTGCAGTGTCCAATTCATTGATGTCATCAAGGCCAATGAATACAGGTAGTTTTCTGGCCAGTTACCTCCCCAAACTGACATCACCACAACCGTCCAAAAACCCACCCATGCCGTGATATCACAGCTCCCTGGTCCTTCCCCCACCCATACACAAAGTAAAGGCTAATAACAAGGAAACAGTACATGAGTCAAGTCTCCTGCTGTGAGTTGTCACTCACAGCAGGTAACAGCTCAAATTACCCCTAGCACTTTGACAGCTAGGGAAGTTAGGTGTGAAGGGGGATGGGAGATGAGTCGAAGTAGTAAAATTCAGGGTTCACAAAAGACTGCAATTTAGCCATTCTAAAAAGAGGCAGCAATAAAAAAGCACTTTGAAAGTTTGTTCTGTGGCATTTGCAATGCTTGAGTTTTATGTAGTCATTGAACAGCATGAAATGTTACTTAAAACTAACTGACTAAAAGACAGCAGTGTATGCATGTAAAATCAAGGCAGTGACAGGAGCTTTAGGAAGAAAGAGGCCTACGTGATGTAATTTGTTTCAGACAAGGACTGGCTTGTGGGATGCCTAGAGGCAGACTAAACAATCAGGATCACTTCAGGATGCTAGACCTCATGTGGTCAGACTCAGAAATTACATATAAAAATATTTAAAAACCTGTAAATAGTCCCAGAATGGTGTTAAAATGTAGGAAACTCCAAACCATGATGAAATAAACATGTTTTTGAGTCTGTTGGTGCAGTTCTCCTTTAAAATTTGGTGTCTGTACATCTTGATTCTGCAAAGCTTCCTGAGATGTCAGAAACTAATTGGATAACTCAACTCTAAAATATGTGTGTTTTTGCTGCCCTGCATATATTTTTCCATGTTCCACTTGAATCTCTACCACATGATGCAATAAACATACTTCTTCTTTTTGCTTTTCCCGGTTAGGGGTTGCCACAGCAGATCACCTGTCCGCTCATGATTGGCGGTGGAGTTTTACGGTGTTGAGTTGCCAGCCCAGCGCCCAACCTTCCACAGAAGGCGCATACACACACACTCACACCCAGGGTCAATTTAGAGTGTCCAGTCCACCTGCAGCATGTCTTTGGGATGTGGGAGGAAACTGGAGCACCTGGAGGAAACCTCCATGACCACAGGGAGGACATGCAGACTCTGTACAGAAGGCACCCCAGCCAAGGATCGAACCAGAGAACCCCTTGCTGTGAGGCGGCAATGCTAACCACTGCACCGTCATGGCCGCCCATGCAATAAACATACTAAAGTTGCTATTACTCATGTAGCAAGATATTTCACCCTTAATAAATGTGTCATTGATTTGACCCTCCATGGTTTATATGCCATTGGAATGGTACCAAATGGTGAAGTGTCTGCTATCACCTCATCACAATCCAATAATGATGGAAGAAAGAGCTCATTCTCCAAAATGTGTGGTGAAATTTAACCAGAAACCAGACAGTAATTTACTCTGCTGTTTAAACCCTGCCACCTTACTGCAGGAAATGTCCCAGGGTCTTCTTCTTTGGATTCTGGCCTTGACTCTCAAATCTCATGTTTGCAATGCCTCAATTCTGGCCTTCTGAGTCAGGCTATGCCTCTTTGACTTGTCCATCGAGCGATCACAGGTTGGTTCTAATACCACATAGAAATCACCTCTGACAGCAACTGGTGATGAATCCCCAGTTAATGAATGAAACATTGTAAAGAAATGTAAAAAAAAAGAGTGCTGGATTGCCTTCATATAGCTCTGTATCATACCTCTTTCTATAGAATCTTCTGGTATGCATAGATTCCCTAAAACTCATTCCCTTCCTTACCTTTTTTAAAATTTATTAAGAACCAGCACCACAGTTATAGATGAATATACATCTCTTCCCCATGTCTGGAGCCACGTGACAAGCTGAGAACTAATGTACATCCCCCCCAGTGTTTGTGCTTGCAAGTGACTTTTACTTCCTGCAACATTATATTATCAACTTTCACTTGCTTGAATATGTTATGAGAAGAAATGTTTAACATTACAAGAGAAACCTCTCTCAGTTAAAGCAATGAATCTAAACCATGCATTACATTAAGAAGAAACTTAAGTATCTATGCCCCCACCCCTGGTCAAAGAAACCAAAGTGGAAAACATTTCAAAAGCAAACTTCAGGTTACTTAAGACCGAGGTAGAAAGCTTCAAATCCCCCATGCTAAAGGATAATGCTGCCCAAGCTGCAAAATCCTTTACTAATGCACTCTACGGGCACCTACAAGAATGCATGGATCGTGCTATCCCAAGCAAAACCAAGACTCACTCCTCCAAGAAAAGGAAACCAGTCTGGTGGACCCCTGCCATAAACAAGCTATACAATAGAAGGAGGAAACCTAGTACAGAAAAAAGTAAAATCTCAAAAGGGGAAGACATCCCTGATCAGTATCAGCAAGAAACTACAATCCCTCATAAAAATCATCCAAGGCTAGCTTTGAAAGAAACATTGCCAAGGACTCCAAAGATAACCACAAGGCATTCTTTAGCTATGTGAAGGATCTAAATGGCAATTCCCAAATCTGCTCAGAGTTAGTGTAGAATGGCACAAAATACACTGAACCAACCGATATTGCCAACATCCTGGCAGACAGGTTCAGTGCAAACTTCACCCCCCCACCCCCAAAAGGGCCCATAACTATACCAAAAGAATGTAGTGCCCCTGAAACACAGACACTCAGGTTAAAACAGCCCTCTCCAAAGCCAAAAACACAGCATCAATGGGACTGGATGGTGTCCCAGGCTGCGTCCTACATGAGCTCAAAGATTAACTAACCCCTCACCTAAACACACTGTTCAAACTCAGCCTCTCCACAGGCTACGTGCCCATAGAATGGTGCACAGCAATGGTTATTCTGCTCCACAAAGGTGGAGCCACAACAGACCCTGGGAACTATCACCCTATAAGCCTGACTAGCTTGGACTGCAAGGTTATGGAGTGCATCATCGTGGATCTCATTAACAGAGACATTGGGAACCTCCAAACACTGGACCCAACCCAGTTTGGCTTTGTTAATAGGTTCATAGGTTGGTACTAGGCTATCAGCCCTAGGGCCTATACAAGCCCAGCCATAAGAATTCCCTGGATATTTCTTCCCACAATATTTACTTCTCTGGAACCCTGTCTAGCAGGGGGACTGACATGATCCCCGGGGTGAATTTCCTATCTCCCATCCAATCATCAATGTTCCTTTTGAAGAGGGCCAATGAGGCGCTCTGCTTGACATGTATGGGCAGTCTATTCCAGCGTATGGGGAGTCTCTGGGTCAGGAACCTATCCCTCCAGCATGTTTTGTTCATTGTGATGACAAGGTTTAGATCCCTGGAGTGTGTGGCTCTGAGGGACTGGGATTTCTTTAAGTGGAGCATCTCCAACAGCTCAGGGTTTGACATGGCCTTATATGTTAAGCAGAGATCACCTCTGAGTAGATGATATGCCACAGAGTATAAAACATGAACTCAAGAAAAAATGGAAAACTTGTATAAACTCACACACATAGAATCTGCCAGGCAGGCCAACCAGTAGTACACCAACACCATACACAAGTCGAATAAATCCAAAATGCGTTTAATATATTGTAACATAAAATTAAGATTATAAAAAAGCTTTTTGTTGAGTTCAATAAATCAACTTCCTCAGAAAAAAGCCTGTACAGGAAACGGGTTTAAATTCCCCTCCACCTTGTCACATGATCGCTAAACATAAATTAAGAGGTTGACAGTTAAGTCAAGCACTCATAAGCCCCTCCTCAGCTTTACAGACTTTAAAAAGATACATTCTAAATGTTACAATTTCGTAGAATCAAATAAATGCAACAAACCACTTAGTAAATGTATCTTATGTTAAAGCCAGTTGAACATCAACAAGGTAAATATATGTCACCTATACTCATAACCACTCTCAAACTTATCCTTCTCTTTTCTGCTACAATAGCCTGTCTATCCATACCGTATTACATGACCTTCTTTGAAAGCAGCATTTTACATGAACATAACCTTCACCTCCAACAAACTTTACCTACCTCCTGTGTCTACTTCCTCAATCATAGTAATATAACTTCTTCCTCTAACTTTTTACTACCAAAATATCATAGAACATATCATATGTCATACTACTTAAACAAAAAGTATCTGTACAGCATACCAAGGATCCTTAAATGCCAGTTGTACCCCAGTGTAACCTCCTCCTACATGGTGATATTCATCCTAACCCTGGTCCTAATAATAACTGTAACTTAAATCTAAACAATACTTCTTTACCAATACCACCAGCATATACTAAAGGTGTCAACTCCCTTCAGATAGCTCACCTAAATATAAGAAGCTTAAATAACAAAACTCACCACCTACATGCACTTCTAGACTTACATTCATTCGATATTTTATGCCTTACTGAAACTTGGCTAAAACCCTCTACTAAAGACCAAGAAATTACCCCTCCTGGCTATAATATACTTAGATGTGACCGCACAAAAGAAAGGTGGAGGTATAGCCATTATCTATAAAACTAATCTTAAAGTGACTCTCTATAATGAAGTTCCATCACTAGAATCCAGAGCTGAAGTATTATCTATCAAACTTCAAATTAACAATAATAAATCAATCTTTCTAATTTGTTTGTACCTTCCCTGAAATAATATACATATTCTTGAAAACTTACTTAACTCACTGTCGAACCAACTATCCCAAGAAACCATAATACTTGGTGACTTCAACATTGACTGGTTAACCTGCTCATGCCAACACCCTACTAACCACATAAACCTCCATGGGTTCTCTCAATTAATAACCACTCCAACTAGAATCCACAAACCTAATAAAGAAACAACTCTAGATTGGATCCTTATTAACAACCACCCTGACATCTACACACCAGGAACTCTTCCAGATAATATTAGTGACCATATGCTCACATATGTTATTAGACAAAATTGCATATCCCAACTACACATAGACTCAAGATATCCCGATCAAAAAAATTCTTCAATCCTGAAAAGTTCCTGGCTGAACTAAAAGCATGTGACTGGTCACAACTGACTCACCTTGAACTTAATGAAGCAGTGGCCTACTTTAATACAAACTTTCTACAGATCCTTGACTTACATGCACTCTACTAGAATAAGAGCCAAAACAGCACCATGGTTAACTAGACAAACAAAGAAAAAGATGGTCCTGAGAAATAAAATGTGGGCTAAATGGAGAGCCACCAAATGTCCATCAGATCACCTCCTCTTTAAACAGCTAAGAAATGCTACTAAGAAAGATACTCTTACAGACAAAATCAAAAGTTCTGGTCAGGTATTAACACTTCTTACCAGGACATCACTACTACTCCCTACCCCAGGCTTTTTTAATAACAATTCCACCTCAGATCCCTGATGCCTTTAACACATATTTTACAGAAGTCATTCAAAACCTAGCCAATTCATTACCCTCATCCACAGTTAACTTGACAAATACCCACAGCACCTCCTTGAATGCCTTTCACCTTCAACCTGTAGCTACATCTCTTATTCACAAACTACTATCTCTGGGAGGGAAAATTCCCATATGGAAAAAAATCTCATATAATTCCTTTACATAAAACTATCTTCTCAAAAACAGATACTAGCCAATTGTCAACATGGTTTCAGACCTACAAGCACTTCAATGGTTTAGGAGCTATCTCCAAAACAGACAACAACATTCAATATGCTGATGACTCAACTTTAATCTTCACACAAACAGTCTTCCACAATGTTGAAAAGTGGTTTATGGATCTTCCTTCTGCATTTACCATCTTTGATATTTTTCTTATATTATTATTGTGCCAACAACAGTAGTATGTTGCCTTGAAAAAATTATTATTGTTAAGCTGTTTTTTTTTTTTGACTGCCTTGTGCTTGCTAACTGTTCATTTTTGATCAGAATACTATGTATAATCTACTACACCGTTTATATTACAATTTCATGACATCAAATAATCTTCCATTAAAAACATTTAAACGTCAACAAAATAAATAAATAAAAAAATTAATCAAATTGATGTGTCTGGTATACTTAACATGTTGCTTTAAGAATAAAGCAAAACATTTTTTTTTACATTAAAATATTGGGGTCCAGTAACATTGTTTACATAAATATACACATGATTTAATAAGTTCATGACTTTTTAATGTGTTATTCAATTTTTAGTTTTCAACTTGTGATAAAAAAATGTTTGCTTTATTCTTAAAGCAATGTGTTAAGTATACCAGACACATCAGGCTTTTTTCTGAGGAAGTTGATTTATTGAACTCAACAAAAAGCTTTTTTATGTGCTTAATTTTATGTTACATTATATTAAACACGTTTTGGATTTATTTGACTTGTGTATGGTGTTGGTGTACTACTGGTTGGCCTGACTGGCAGATTCCATGCATGTGAGTTGCCATAGAGTATAGATGGAGTTTTTTTAGACGGTCAGCATATGGCATCTGCTTTAGGCCTGTGATTCTTTTAGTGAGATATTTCTGTGGACTTTCCAGCTGTTGCAGATGTCTTGTGAGGTACATACCAAACAGGGCATTATACTCTATAATGGGTCTAATGAGGAATGAGTACAATAACCTCCTGAAAAGCCCTTAGTGATGAGGTGTGCCTCATAGAAGGATTTCCTGACTATTGTGGTGATGTGGTTATCGAAAGTTAGACCACTGTCCACCTGTGTCCCTAAGTCTCTCATCACACTTTCGATGTTTAGTGTACTGCCACCTATGTGGTAATTCATGGGTACATGTTTTTTTCCAAAGGGGATAATTATACATTTCTTGGCATTAGGCTTGAGCCCATGGCTCTGGCACTAGGCATCTGCTTCTGTAAGGCCCTTTTGTAGAATATCCACATAATTTGGGGATTCAGTAATGGCTCCCAGAATGCAGTCATCTGCAAACTTTGTTAGCCAGAGTCTCTTAGTGTTGGCCTGTACTTCAGAGAAGTAGATGCCACACAAGAGTGGTCCCAGGACTGAACCCTGAGGTACTCCACTTGTCACTTGTCTGGAGCTGGATTTGGAGTCGGCTACTTTTACAGTCTGGGTTCTGTCAGTAAGCCAGTTGGCAACCCATCGAGTGATGTAAGGATTTATGCCCAGCTTAGTAAGTTTATCTATGATTCCAAAGTGGGGGATGGTGTTGAAGGCCTTGGCGAGGTCCAGATAGGCTGTGTGGACTGCCTTACCCTTGTCCACAGCTCTGGAGACTGATTCAAAGAAGTCAATCAGATTCAGGAGACAAGATCGGCCCTTCAAAATCCAAACTGGGTGCGGTCCAGTGTTTGAAGGTTGCCAATGTCTTTGTTTATAAGTTCCATGTCCTTGCAAATCAGGCTTGTCAGACTGATGAGACAATAGTTCCTGGGAGCCAAGTTGGATCCCCCCTTGTGGAGTGGGATAAATGCAGCTGTGCGCCACTCAGTGGGCACAAAGCCTGAGGCGAGGCTATGATTAAATATGACACTTAGGTGAGGTGCCAGTTCATTTTGTAGTTCATGTAGTACACAGCCTGAGATGTCATCTGGTCCCATGGATGCTGTATTCTTAGCTTTGGAGAGTATAGTTTCTACGTGTGTGGCTGTGATTACCAGAATTTGGCAGTCTTTTGATATTGAGATGGGCCCTTTAGGAGGTGAGAGGGGGGTGAAGTTGGCACTAAATCGATCTGCCAGGATATTGGCAATATCCTTGGGATTAGTATATTTAATGCCATTCTGTTGTAGCTCACAGAAAATCTGAGCATTGCCATTTAGATTCTTGACATAACTATAGAATGCCTTGTGGTTGCCTTTGGAATCTTTGGCAATTTTATTTTCGTAACTAGCTTTTGAGGATTTTATGAGAGATCTCAGCTTCTTACTGAGGCTGGTGAGGGAGTTTTTTGCATTCTGGGATTTCCCTCTTTTCTGTAACAGTTTCTTCCTTCTGTTGTATAGTTTGTTTATAGCAGGGGACCACCAGATTGGCTTCCTTTTATTGGAGAAGAGCATCTTGGTTCTATTTGGGATGGCATGATTCATGCACGAGTGGATTTGCTCGTACAGTGCCTTAGTGCAGGATTCTGTAGTAGACCTTTCAAATCCCGTCTACATGGGTGTCGTGAAGTTTGTCACTTCTGACTTTAGTAGCATGAAGTTGGCTTTGGAGAAGTTTTTTAAGGAGGTTTCCTTACTGGGGGGTGGGGGTGGGATGTGGATGTCAAGGGTGATTTGCTTATGGTCAGATCTGACCAATGAGGGGGTGACCACTGGTGTGGAGCATTTATCTCCCATGTTGGTAATGACCATGTCTAGGATATTGGAGCCCCCTGGTGGGACAATGGATTAGTTGATCCAGGGCATTGGAATTTATGAATTCCAAGAACCGTTGGGAAAAGGAGTTGGCAGATCATGCCTCCTAAACCTGGTGGACTTCTTTGAGACAGTTACCAAGGCTATAGACGAGGGAAAGGTGGTCCACACAGCCTACCTACATCTTGCAAAGGCCTTCGACACCATTCCCCATTCTGGTATTATAGACAAGCTCAGAAGCCTGAACATAAACCCCTACTTCATGAGGTGGTTTGCCAACTGGCTCATGGACAGAACCCACATGGTAAGAGTTGCGGGAGCTAGGTCTGACTCTAAACCGGCTACAAGTGGCATTCCCCAGGGCTCAGTCCCAGGACCCCTCCTGTTTGGCATATACTTCTCAGAGGTACAGGCAAGCACATGAGGACTATGGCTGACCAAGTTCGCAGACAACTGCAAACTAGGGGCTATAATTGACTCTCTGGCTGACACAGACATCCTCCAAAAGGGTCTCACTGAGACAGATACCTGGTGTCAAAACCATGGCCTCATGCTAAATGCCAAATAGTGCATAGTCATCCCCTTTGGAAAAAACAAAGTACCCACAAATTACCACATAGGTGGTAGCCCCCTAAATACGGAAGACAAAATAAGGGATCTGGGGACCCAAGTAGAAAGTAATGTCTCCTTTGATAATCACATTGCCAAAGTGGTTAGAAAAGCCTTCTATGTGGCCCACCTAATAACAAAAGGGTTTGCATCCAGATCAAACGAGTTCATTGTGCCCCTCTACACATCACTCATCAGACCCATCATAGAGTACAACACCCGATTTGGGATGTACCTTACAAGACAGCTGCAATAGCTGGAAAGACCACAGAAGTACCTCACCAAGAAGATCACTGGCCTCAAACAGATGCCCTATGCAGCTCGACTGAGGAAACTCCAGCTGTACTCGGTTGCATACCACCTACTCAGAGGTGATCTCTGCCTGACATGTAAGGCCATATCCAACCCAGAATTGATGGACATGCTCCACCTAAAGAAAAACATAGCCCCCCTCGAGCTACACGCTCTAGGGATCTATACCTCACCACAACAATTAATAGGATGTGCTGGAGGGATAGATTCCTATCCCAGAGACTTCCCATGCTCTGGAACAAGATTCCAGTCTACATTAGGCAGAGCTCCTCACTAACACTCTTCAAGAAAAACCTTGATGAGTGGATGGGAAACAGGAAGTTTACCCCGGGGATCACTTCAGTGGCTCTGCTGGACAGAGGCACAGGGAACTAATCTAAGGGGGTGGCGAAAGCCAGAACATTCCGTCTAGGCTTATAAATACCTTTGGGTAGATAGCCTAGTACCTACCTATGAACCTATTTATAGCAATGATAAGCTGAAGAAACAATTATTATATAATGTGTGAATAAAAAAAGCTAAAAAATAACATTTAACTATATACAATAGAAGTAAGCCTAAAAGGGATATTTTTGACAGATTATTTATAAAAAACTAATTGTGGATGGAAGGGTGTTGTCTACACTGCTAGAGAGAACAAACGGTCTACCTTTCGTAGTACAAAATGTGCACTAGTGAGGCACAGTCTGCACACTGCCAGCTGATAGGAATTCTAGTGCAAGGCATTATTTTTTTACCTGGGCTTGATCCACAGTAATTTATGGTTTAGTTCCCATTATTCTTACCTGGCCTTTTGTCTTGCTCTGTTTTGGTTTAGTTTCTGGTTCCTTTTAGGCAGAGAGAGTTGATTAATTTTGGACACTGTTGTGAGGAAGAAGTCCTGCCATTTTGCTGGTCAATTCTTTCAGCAAAGACTCCTGCCATTTATCATCATCAAGTTGACTTATACCCTCCAGTTCCTTGTCATTGGCTGTTAACTGGGACAGATAAATATTTCCTCTGGGCTTCCTCTTAGATGACTTCAAGGAGTGCTTACTTGCTTCAAGAGTTCCATGAGCCTGATCAGGCTAACTGTGTTATGCTGCTTGGTGAGGTGGATAGTCTTGCAAATTTACTCAAAATACTTGCCCTTATAGTAATATCCCTCTGTCCAGCTGCCTTACACGGTGCTGCTTTCTGGTTAATAGATTAGTTGTCTTCTTGTACAAAGTATTGACTACATAAACTGCAGGGCTGCTTCTGCAGTGCTGAATTGCTTATTTTTAGAGCAACATGTTATCTGCAGTGTAACCGGGTATTTAAAAGTAGTTGGTACTGAACTTTTGTATCAGAAGGAATGCATCTAACAAATGCGTGCTTCTTGCTCATAATGTTCATGGAGAAGTCTTGACATAGGTGACTTTTCTAGTTATACAATGTAAACTCTCTGCACTCTTTTGTTGTATAAAATAACTCTCTGTGTGTAAAATGCAACAGCTGGAAGATATCTGGTGGGTTGGCTCATATTCTCATGGCAGAGGTTTAAGAAAGTGGTGGACATTTTAACAATGATACTCTGGGACAGATTTAAGGCATTTGGCTGCTTTTCTAGACAAAATAACAGTGTCCATCCCCTCTGTCACTTTTTTAGGCCAACCAAATATAGATTATTCTACCTTGAACAGTTCTCTAAATCATCAGCTTTGGATTCCAGAGACCAGATAACTGTCTGTTGCTTATGCATACTAATCTTAGATTATTGTAGCCTAATATAGTTTATAGACATTGTTAACTCTAGAAATTAGTTTTTTGCAGCCTAAGCCTGCATTCCTCTGTATTCTGTAGTGTTGTATTTCTACAATATCGTCTAAAATGCTATTTGTTAGTTTAGCCGAGTGCACAAATTTATCATCCAGCTTTTGGGATAGATACTCTATGGATGGGCCAGACTTGTAATGTGGGGTCCCTTCTTGTCCCATTCCTGGGAGTTACTTTGGCCACATGATGCAAAACAAAATATACCAGAGAAGACATTGATGATGGGAAGCATCAAAAGTAAAAGAAAAAGGGTTTAGAGGAGAAGCTACGCTAGATAGACATCATTACTGAAGTAATGAATAAGGATCTGCAGCAGTCAAAGCAGTTCTTGATAGATAGGCCTGATTTGATAAAGTCCTTGATGTCACAAAGAGTTGGACGTATCTAAATGACTTAGCAATAAATCCTTCTGTCAGTCATACATTTATGGAGAAAAGATAGGGACCAAATACAGTTCCTGTGGGTCTCCATAATTGATGACTCCTGGAATCATTGAACATGTATTTTATTAGTATCTAACATATTTTTTATCGTTTACAGTCTTTCTTCTTTAGAATAATAGCATCTTAACTGTTTTTCACCAGTGGACTGATCTGGAAATGCATACATTCTTTGTGCTATATTGTTTTTGGTTATATACGTATTGTTAATTGTTCTCTGATTTGATTCACAAAGATGTCATGCTTAATTACCTTTATTAATAAGATAAAAGCACCAGACCCTTTTTTTCTGTCTGTCTGTGACACACACACACACACACACACACACACACACACACACACACACACACACACACACACACATATATATATATATATATATATATATATATACTCATATATATGTGTGCATATATATATATATATATATATATATATATATATATATATATATATATATCTATATAAATATCAGAATTTGGACCATTTAGCAAATAAAAGTTGCTGTAAGCTAAATTCTCAGTTATGAAAGCCACTTGCCTTCAACTATTTGCACTGGTTTCTACATTTGTGAGTAATCAGGTAAAAAAATCATTTGATAGATGGATTTTAAGAACATTTCCATAGTAATGAGGCAGACCATATGGCAGTGACAGTTTGCCAGTTAGACATGAAAACCTGCAAGGATAAGTTACTTTTAGCTTTATTTCTTTTTTTTTGGACATATTTTAAATGCTAACTTTACTGCTGTTATTGCAAAGCAGTTCATGCTTAGTAATGCGTTTAGAGTATGTGTAATGTTTTGGGAATGCAAGCACAATGATTTCTGGAATTCAGATTTTAGAGTTGGCCGGTGCATCTCAGTAGTTAAGCTGTCTTAATGAATACATACTATGAACGTTAACAAATTCAGAGCTCTCTAGAATAAATCCTGAAACATGTTGAAGAGAAGTTTATTACTCACTTGCTATAAAAGAACAAGTACTTTCATGCATTCGGTGTTACTTTGGGTTTTTATTTTATACCTGCAATTAAATATTTATTTTGAACAGACAAAACACATTGGCTGGGATTCAATAAACTCCATGCAGGAATAGTGCTATTCCTGCATGGAGTGAACCATGTCCATTTCCGCATAGCCCTAACAGCAGTGTGCCTTGCATATTCATTATTCGTGAACATGCTACTACTAAGGCTAAGCAGACATGAACACTTCTGCATACAGGGGAGTGTTATAGTAGTGCTCGTACATCCAGCACACCCCCTGCACTCTGAAAGTGCTGTACAGCACTTCCTACATGCTTTCAGTATCTACGGACACCAAAAGCACAAAATGAATTAGGAAGCAATGGAGGGGGTGTGTGACAGGTACTGTCACATGCCCCCTGCATTGTCAAAGTTCTGTATGGCACTAGGGCCATGCTTCCTAACTGATATTCGCAGAATGTCCAGACTGCATACCCATCAGAAAATCCATTTTAATGCAAAACCTGTTATTCTATCAACTTATAAGTTGGTAAGAGCAATATTTAAAATGTGCCTATGTTTACCTGTTCTACCACTGTTAATCTGAGTTTGTCCAGATTTCTTGCTATAAGAGGTTGAGAGGTATGACCATACCTCTGAACCTCTGAGAGGCAAAAATCTGGACAAAGCATAAAATACATGTAATTAAAATTCATGCAATATTGTTTTTCCATTCCACGTTAAGTTTAAGTGCAGCTGAGCAGGTTTGCACATTATAGCCCTCTGCTCAGCATTACTTAAACATATCATAGCAGATAAATAAAAATGTATAGCTAAAATCTTAATGATGAGATAGTGTAGTGGTTAGAGTCCCAGCTTTAAATACAGGCATTCAGGGTTTAAGTACAAAGACAGGCAGTTTATTTTTACATGAGAAAGCATTGTTAAAATTATTTTTTTTATGTTAAATTATATGGTAAGTAATATTTGACACCCAGGGTAGTGTACCTGGTCCAAAATGGAACCGTGAGTGCATATAACATGTGGAATCACCCATGTATACACAAGCGTCCCATACAGTATAGTCACACCCCAAGGTAATTTAATGAAAGCACATAGGGGGATGTCATGTAAAGTTAATCATATATTCTTAATAATATGTCAGTAATGATGAATTAATCTACAATCCTGATATTTTTTCAAAATGAAAACTGAGCAATGTTAAGCAGTGCTCAGCTCTGCTTAACCGGTTTAAGCATTGCTTAGACATAAATTCTAAGCAGCAATCAGCTCAGCTGAGTGGAATTGCACACTGCTAAGCATTGCTCAGCATCTACCCCTTTAAAAACAGCTCACCTCCACTTAGTGGGTTTGTGTGTTGCTAAGCTGTACTCAGCATTTTTGAAATGGTCCAATGACGTAAAAGGGTGGGAATATGGCCTTATTTAAACCATGCAGGAGGGAATGCAGCCAGAACCTGTTGTAGTTTGCTCTGTGCAGGAACTATGTCAGGTATTTCTGAGAGGGCTCGTGCTTTCGGGTGCAGAGTTGGGGCATTTTGGAGTACAGTGTCATGGCTGGGTTCCTCGTATCAAACCATGATAACAGACTGCTCCAGGGCCAGTACCAGGGCTCACAGTATAAAGTGGAGGCCTGAGACTGTCTGGCATATTACCTAACCAGTGCCAATGGTTTCCCCCAAACTGGTGAGCAGGTACGGCATTACTATGCCAACCTAAAGCAGAGGAAGGAGGTGCTCTTGGACCAGTGGATCCAAGATGCTCGGAACAACCATGCTTCAGCAGTTTGTAATTATCTCAGATATAGCTGTACCAAATTCTAGCCTATGTGATAGACAGGTATGCATAATGTTTGTTTCTCACCTCTACAGCTGCAGCAGAGAGGGCTAGCAATATTAAGGCCCATGCTGACAGACAGACACAGATGCACCGACAGGCTGGTGAGTACAGATCTATCTTGCAGTATATAGTGCCATAAAGTATAAGGAGTACATTGTTTACTGCCAGTTGGTATAGTGTGTACTGTGTCTAATGAATAAATGGCATTTGTCACACTAATAATAATCCGCAGAATATCCATTAATAAAAGCGTCATTTCACTGTAATAAAGATTTATACCACAAACTGTTGTGTTTACTCTGGTATGTTGTTGTAGAAATAGAATGTGTAGAGGTTCTTCACAGCAAATATGGCAATGACAGCATGAATTAACTGAGGCTGTTCTGAGAACCAGCTAGTATATAAAACAGTAGAATGTGGAGCTGTAAAACAAGATATAAAGGAAATATGTAATATTGTATGCACTAAGATCTGAACCCTGAATAGTAATGTCTACAGTATTATAGTGTGTCCCCTGCAGAATTGCATTCTTGTGTTAATCTTTGCTTTCCAGATTGTATTATTTCAAAGGATTAATACACATTAAAGTAACTATCTGCCATGCATGAATGTCAGGATTACAAGGTCAGACTGTCTAACCCAGAGAGTATTAGGCAGAGATCAGTCAAGCAAGAGACATCAGTTTCCCAGTATCTCAGTGTGATGAAAAATAGCCCTGTTGTTCATTTTAGCACACCCAGACATGGTTCGAATCCAGGGAGTGGTACTCAGATGTGTGCATATATACACTAAAGAAATCTTGAATATTTGTAGAAACAGTCAGAAAGTGTTAACAGATATTTTCTCCACAGGTCTTACATATAAAGAAATGTGTGTAGTAGCTGTATGAAGGGTATACTAATACACTGTGTACACATGTTCCACTGTCCAAACCCATATTCCTGCAAATAACAGCAGGATAGGTACATACACCATGCACTCCTCCCGATACAAGTCCCTCAAGTATCATGCTGTCACGGCTAGTGGTCACTGCTGCCAATCACCTTGGACACAGATAGGAATCCAGGGAAGTATGCCAGTAGCAGACTCATACAGCATCAGTGCAGGTACCCCTTCTTTGTCAGATATGTAACCCTGACATGTACAAGCCCCCTCTAGTAATGTACCCATAGTTGTATCAGTGTGCCCCAGACTATTACAGGTTAACAGTTTAACATGTATCTATGCGCTACAGAAGCTATGGGCCATATATAGATGTAAAGTAAGGGCAGACCTGTAGAGTATTCTGCAGTACTGCTGTGAAGAATAGAAGCCTAAGCAGTTGTTAATGAACTTTTTTTTCTTCACCCACCCCTCATCTGCATCACTAATTATTATTATTCATATACTACAGGTATGTTTTCCTCAAAACCTAATGTTGGGACTTGTGTTGTATTATTGTTCATATATTTAACTGTTTGCATATTAACATACTTTGTTTAAATACTATTGTTGGTGGCCTGTTGCCATCAATGTAACTGGCATGCTGTTATAATGCTTACTGTTGTTCCATTTTCACATGTGTTCTGTTTGCAATGCAACTATTTCATATCTGTTGGTTTGAGTTAGCTGGAACACCCATACATGCTGTTATAACTAATTTTGAAATGTTTTGTTCATGACTAGCCAATATATCTTGGATAACCTCAACACCATAGCATGTTTGGGAAGGCAGATCCCGGTGGATCCACCTGTTCTACCAAATCTAGCCATGGCACCAGGCCCCAGCATGTCTGGGACCCAACCTGGAACTTCCTCATCCGCTGGTCCTGCACCACTTTTGGCTGGAACTGCCTTAGGTGATGTGGCCCATCCCCCCTGGATGTGGGCATGGAGAGGAACCTGTCACTCGCCACAAGTCCGGGGGTATGGTGCGCAATGTCATCCACTCTGAGTTGGATGGACAGCTGTGACAGATGGAGGGCCACCTGGCACACCTGGAGGGGGACACTGCCCCTATTTTCCAGCCCCTAGCACAGCCACCTTAGGGGCCGTGAAGATGAAGTGGTGACAGCCCATGGCTGGGGACCTCAGTCCCCCTGTATCCATTTGGGGGCTCATGGGCCTCGGATTCCCAACCACCCTACCCATCCAAGGTGTTTATCTCACTCATGTGTCATATACTGCCTCTTTCTGCTGTCTTGC
The DNA here is from genome assembly GCF_019279795.1 of Protopterus annectens. Lineage (NCBI taxonomy): Eukaryota > Metazoa > Chordata > Ceratodontiformes > Protopteridae > Protopterus > Protopterus annectens. Next base: position 253,018,616 of record NC_056735.1, on the reverse strand, counting down.
GTGTCTTGTCTGTCTGCAGATACAACATATCCTACCCAACCTATCTCCCCAAACATACCTACAGCCCTTCCCCAATATCCAACTCTCACCTTAATAAAAAAAAGACATCTGTCTCCCCCAAAAAAAATCATTACCCCATACATAGCTCTACATTTTGCCCCCATATCCAGTGACATAAATCAATCAACACTCAAATTACTCTACAAATGTATGTTGCCAACACCCCTCCCTGTGGGGTGTGAGGCTGTAAATTCCAAATTTTCCACATCAGTCACAGCTGTTGCTGCAGAAGAAATTTAGAGCTATGGTCCTTTCCTATACCTATCCTGCATATCCATTGCTGCTTTTCCTAATGTTTTACCCCCCTGCTTGCCCCCATTTCACCACTTTTCTATCACCCTTTTTTTTCTTTTCTTTAATTAAAATTAGCATGGGTGTAAGTGGTTGTAAGTGCCGCTAAGTGAAGCTAAGAGGATTTAACCATCTGTTAGCATCCCTTAGCTTCACTCAAAACCATGCAAACACATGTACAACTGCATGAAAGTGCTATAATCACTCTGTCTCCATCAGCCCTTGTTCTGCCTAGCAACAAAATAATCAGTCTTGAACCCAGGATGCTGTGCACTACAGTCACATCAATGTACTACTACACCATCTGTGCTGTGAGGATTTATAATGCCATATCATGCATTATGGTCATTTAACATTAATGAAAAAAGTCATCACTACCAGGTCTTGAACCTAGGACCCTGTGCACTACAATCACTCAATGTAGCTCTATACTATCTGAGCTGTAGACATTTTTAATGCTTTTACAATATATATATATATATATATATATATATATATATATATATATATATATATATATATATTAATCTATTACTGCAAGACATCTGCAAAAAGCCTGACAAAGTTGGGGTATAAAGGGCAAACAATAGTGACATATTTGAAATATGGCTGTTATAAACGTAGACGTCTGCTAGAGTAGCATGGTTTGTTTTATTATATATTTTCTGATAGATTTCAGGTCTGAAACACAAATGATTGTCATCATTTACTGATGTCAATGCACACATCATCCCAGTGATTTGTCTGAAACCCACAACTGTTATGGGGAAAAGACCAAACATATGAGCCACGCATCTGGACAGTGTATGGACATCTGGACAGTGGAGAGGTATGACCGCAGTCATGTAACAGAAGGGAAAAAAACTGAGAGCTGCCACCCATTTCATGCATTTGCAAATATATCATGCACTACAGGGGTGTAACTGTAGGGAAAAGAATACATCTGTGAGAAATTGTCCACCCACAACCATTTGCACCACAATCACAGCAACATACCAGTACTCGAACTGAACGCTAGAGTATTACTACTATTTAAACAAACATATCTTGATTGCAAGTCACATACTACACTGACATATACTGCTCCAAGTCACAGTCTACTTGGAATCCTGAGGAGTTACAGGACATTTCTCAGTCTACCCCTACAAACATATACATCTGATAGACCACCAGAAACTGTAGCAGAATGCACCTGCCCCCCTCCCCTCATCATCAGGAAGTAGGTCCATAATGCCATTTCAAAGGCAACACACAGAAGTCTCCATAGGCCTGATAACATCCCTGGCTGCAGCCTACATGAACTCAGGCATGAACTCTCAGCTCCATTACACACTGTAGTCAACCAAAGCCTGAGCACCAATGTCATCCCATCTGCACAGAGGACAGCCACTGTCATCCCTATACACAAAGGCAGAGCACTTCACTGACTCAGCCAGTCATATGCACATCAGCCTAACTAGCCTGATCTGCAAGGACATGGAAGGCAATATCAAGAACCTTATAAACAGGGACATCGGCAACCTCAAAATGCTTGAGCCCACATATTGTGGTATTATCAAAGGGAGATCAGGCCTGTTAAACCTGGTCAACGTCTCTGAAGCAGTCAAAAACACAAGGACGAGGGAAATATGGTGCATACTGCCTACTTTCTCCTAGCCCATATCTCTCACAATAATCCCCAGTCAGCCATGATACATAAGCCTACACAGCTAGGCATCAACCTGTATGTTACCAGATGGGTAGATAACTGGCTCATTGATAGTACTCACTCAGTCAAAGTAGTGGAAGCCACCTCTAGTAGTAGACCCTTACAGAGTGGTGTACCCCAAGGATCGATTTGGAGTCTTCCACTGTTTGAGATATACATTTCTGAGGTACAAGACAAAACCAGTAGTCTGTTGCTCACCAGGTTTACAGATGATTGCAAGCTGGCCACTGTCTTACATTCCCTAACTGATGTGAGCATTCTCCAAGAGATCCTCACCCAAATTAATGACTAGTGCCAGAAGCATTGCCTCAAACTGAATGCCAGGAGATGCACCATTTGACCTGTTGTGGTAGATGTCATCCACACTAATTATGACAGTAATAACAAAGTACTGAGCATGCAATCAGGTGTAAGGTGGCTTGTGCACCAAAGTTGGTAGCAACCTGACAGTTTCTCACCATGTGGGCACCATTGTACAGAAGGCTGTCTACATAGCCCACCTCACAAATACGGGTATGTCATCCAGGAATCAGGAGGCCACAACATCCCTGTACTCCACCCTTATCAGACGCATTACCAAGTACAGTGGCTCCTTTGACATTCCCCTTGCCAAGCAAATGCAGAAGTTGCAGAGCCAAAAAGGTTCCTGACCAGGCAAATTCAGGGTCTGCAACACCTGTCCTATACAGATAGGGTGAAATCCCCATCCCTGTACCCAGTCTCATATAGACTAATCATAGGCAACCTGCGTCTGACATACAAGGCTATTTCCAAACCAGCCTTGATGGCATTTCTGCATATCCATAAGACAAACTCCACTCATGCAACATGCACGCAAGGCCCTCAGTCTGTGACATGTATAGTACTTGTTGGAGGGATAGTGTAGTGTCCTGCACAATACACTGTCTGTAAAATACACTCCCTCCTGTTGTCTAGCAGTGTAGGTATATATCCTTCTTGAAGAAGAAGCTGGATGACTGCATGGGAAATGAAAAAGACACCACTGGGATCCTGAGTGTGTCCCAGCTGGACAGGGGAAACAGGTGCTGGCTATGAAGGGACATGGGCAAAAGTCTGGGCATCCGGACCAATAGCCTGGTATCATCTTATGAAGCTATGCACCTAGTACTTTACATGTTTCCTATATGTATTGCAGAGTGTCCTGCAATGTTGTCTGAAATTAATCCCTGTGAGTCTGAACTGTGTAGGTACTGCAGTGATAGAGTATTCTCTTGTTCCTTCATTAGTTATTATCACATATCATTAAAACTTGTCATTGTGTCTGGTCTGTATAGCAGTAAGTCAGCTTTTACAGTACTTGCATATGCACTTGGGCACACTGTATAGCTCACTACAATAGCCTTGGTCTTGGTCACACTTACCATTCTGCTGATAGGCCCATCACACAGCAGGATTTGTCACCCTTTGTTGAGGGCCTTACAGTAGCTGTTAAAGAGATTAATTGTGGCAGTCAGAACTATGGTAAGGTCTGGCCGGAAGGGCCCATATGTGGCAAAGCTGTGTCAGACTTTACCAGGAGTGTGTGTGTGTGTGTGTGTGTGTGTGTGTGTGTGTGTGTGTGTGTGTGTGTGTGTGTGTGTGTGTGTGTGTGTGTGTGTGTGTGTGTGTGTGTGTGTGTGTGTGTGTGTGTGTGTGTGTGTGTATCAGTGAAATGTTAACTCATTTAAAATTGCCACATGCTAACAAAACCCATTTAAATAAACTCACCCAATAAAAGTGGGTGGTAATTCACACTACTTCCCCACCTGCAGACAAGTGTGGGCCTCTATTAATACTGTTCCACTAAAATTCACATTAATTCAAAATTCCATTAAAATTCAATCCACTTTGTGCCGGCCTAAAAGTTTATGTTTCAAATCACCAAAACTATTGTGTAGGGAAACTCTAACAACAGCCTAATTCAAAACTATTTGCAGGTATTGACTCTTCAATATGCCTACTATAATATGTGATCTTTATACAACATACTTGACATAAAACAACCTGTCCTAGTTTTAAACATCTGATTTGTCTCTTCCCACAGAAAAAGTGGATCAGTGTTGACATTCTGTACATATGGCCAAACAATGGTGTTGCACGCTGCCTTTTTAAACATTAATAAACTTTAGGGTTGTTATTCAAGGAGTGAATACTGATCCCTGTTGTTAATATGGCTAAGGTGTTTACACTTCAAGCAGGGTACCAAAATAAAGGGTACATTAGGGACACTTACTGTATTGTTAATATCACATTCTCCACATAAATATTTAAGGTTTTTTTCCGTCTAATGGGTAACACTCCTGTCAAAATTTGGGTTTTTGTGTCCACACAGTACTGGTTTTCTCCATATAGTTTTTAGACCTAATTTTATATGTCCCCTATATTACTACTATATGTGTTGTCCAACTTAGGTGCTTTTATTCACTGTACTCCTATCCTCCTTATCCCACTTTCAACTATACCTATAATAAGACAAACTAACTACTATATATTTATTATAACCATGGCCCTTACTGTCTCTAATAACTTTGCTAACCTTCTCGGCCTGATACCCCCTATCTTGCAGCAACCCTATGTCATCTATCTCTTTTCTCCCTAATATCACTCTAAAACAGATCTCATATATCTACTGTCCTGTCCTTCAATTCATATTAACTTCATCATTGGTAACAATGTTCTTTTCATTCATCCAGTAAACCAATCCTACTCTAGACCTGTCCTAAACTTGCACATTTAAAGCTATATGATATTCTTGTATTATATTTCACATCCAAAAGTTAATACATTGCACATTCCTTTCTATCCCCTCTCTAATTATATTCAGCGTGGAAATATTATATATTACAAATATTGTTTCTACATTAAACTTAAATCCCATAAGATAAAAACAAATACCTAAACTATATTTTCTAAATAATCCGCCAAGTTTCCCCTAAATTCATCTACGTAATACTTTTATACATTGTAATAGTACAATACATAGATACCATACTTTTTCAAATAACTTCGCCCCCCTGTGCCTGTACTTACATAGAATCACCCTGTAAACCCTAGATATTCTCCAAATATAACTCCAACAATGTATCTTACCACCCTGTGCCTTGTCTGTAATAGAATCACTCAACTCTATGAGGGTGCCTACATTCTCTATGCCACTGTTATTATCTATATAATTCTCAAAATTGCCCTGATCTAATGTGACCATCAACAATGTAGTACCTATAACTTGTGCCTTCTCTTGTATGGTCCTAATTTTCACCAAGTCCCCGGTTCCTCAAATATGTTGTCCACACCATTCCTGTAGGGTCTAAGATTCATTTCCACCATTTCAATGAAAAGCTTCACCCACCCTCCTGATACTATCGGTCCATGGGGGTTATAGGGTCTAGATTGTTCATGGGGGAGGCTCCTAAAAATGGTTATATAGGTAAGGGTATCCATATGAGTTCAAGCACCCTACTTCACACTTTCAACAAAATGTAGGCTTTTTAGGGCTAAAAAGAACCTCGACTCATCACTTTTTTCTAATTCTCAAGGGACTCTTTTCCAATTATCATTTTCAAATGATAAATATGTTTCAGCCTAAGAAGTTCTTTACTATTTTTTCAAGATTTTTGATTTGTGCTCCCTAGTTTCCTTTTTATTATAATTCATTTGTTTTTGCTACAAAAGTTCCAAACTTTCTTTCTGCTTCAGTGTCAAATTGTTTCCTTCTTTTAAGGTTCAAATTATTGCTACTCTTAAATCCACTTCTCACAGTCTCTAAGAAAACAAGTTAATAGTGGGTAAAGTGGGGGACATAAACACTGGGTTTCCTTTTTAGGGTTAAACTGTAATCATTAACAGAACATAGGTGGTGAGTGGGGGATAAAAACACTACTCTTTAATATGACATCCATCATAACCCTCATTAAAAAAAAACATCCTTAAGGTTAGATTTTCATAAAAAAAACATGAAATCATCATCAATTTCTTCTTAAACACTGTTGTTACTCAGGGTGTTATAAATAATACCCTGATACAAAATCATAGTCAGTCCTTTCAATAACTACCTTTTCGCTAGATAAATTATAAACAATACCATGATTCTTCAATGCCCCCTTCTTTCCTTCTGCGCCAACATTTCTTTCCCGAGTTGCCACTGGGTATGCCCTCCTTTTTAGTTCGCGGTTCCCATAGCTCCAAAATGTTGCTTCCCCATTCTAACCCGCTTCCCAGTTTCACCTGCGGGAATTCCGGTGTTCTCATCTAAAGGTATAGAAATGGTGTTACCAATAATCAAATTAGATTCTCGTGACATCTATTGGATGGCGCTACAACACATCTGGTTGTGGTTCACACACCAAAGATGTCAGCTTACATCTCTGCATAACACCCTCACACATCCATTGTTCTACATTTGTTGGTGTTTCTTCACACGTGGTTTTGCTGTCAATCACATCCATTTTACTTTACATTTTTCATTCTTTCAACAGCACTCAGTCTCTCTTCATGATGGCCATTTGGCCTCTAGTTCTATCTCATTGGCTGGCTTAGCCCGAATCTCTTGATTCGCATTCGATCCTTCCCATTCGAATCTATTTCAGAATCTCTTTTTATCTTGCCCAAAATCTTCCCAATCTTTCTATCATTTGCCATGCAACATTACTTCTATCTCTTCGCTCTTTGCTTAATCAATCAACATACAACTGCCCTTCCTATCTTGTTTGATAATCAGCTATTCCCTGCTCTCTGCTCTCAACTTGGGGTGATTGCCTCAACTAAATTCTCCATATTCAACTAAACTCGGGTATTCAGTTCCTGTTGTTTGAAATTTTGCTAGCAGATCTGATAATGATCTCCTAAAATGATTCGCATTCTCATCCTGATCTGGTAATACTAGATATCTCACTCCCTGTATGCCTAGGGAAATAAATTCATTTGTTGCATGCGCAGTTATTTACTTTATGCAGACAAGTGCAGTCAATGTCATCAAGACTTGTTCTCCCAAAGTATAGGTGTTTTGATGTACTTTGGTACCTTCTTCTCTGATGTACAAACCTTCTCTTCAAAAAGCCGGATTGAAGCCTATATATTTCGTAAGCCTATTAACCCTCGTCCTCCAGGCTCCTGCATCTGTGTTCTCTGGCATCCTCTGGTCATTCACTGATGTGTCTCCTTAGCATGTACACCCTTCCATAACTAAAACAACCAGCGGTGACAAAGACAACAGGTGCTGAGTCCAGCTTAGGACAAAAAGTAATAAAAGTAAAAGAAACAAAGAACGACAAACACTGCTGCGAATTAAAAACGTTTATTATTCAGTACAAACAGAGTCAATAAAGTACAAACAGAGTTCTTTCGGGACGTAAGCCTTCCTCAGACAAAAATTAACAACATGCCAATTAAAACAAACCTAAACAACCAACCCAAACTAATTCAATAAAAATAAAATAAAAGACAATAAAGACCTGTTCTGTGGCTGTATTGGTACTGCCTTCATTCATCTATGCCATAAGCCATTAATGCTCTTGTCCCACTTTGATTCTGATAATTCAGTTTTTATGATTTCAATCACCCATGCTTTGGTAAGCCTAATGTTAACAACAGCCCCTAAACAAAAAACTTATGTGAAAATATTCCTATCTATATGCCTACTAATGCCATTGCCTGATGCTTATGTCCCTGATGCTTACATTGTTTGAAAGATCCTAGTTTAAAAAGTTTTGTTTGTTCTTTTGATTTTAAAACAAGGGCAGTGTTCACATTTCTGCCAGGTAAATTAAATCCTAAATGTCAAACGTTGTCTTTAATTACTTGTAAAATAAACTGCTCACCAGTTACAGGGTGAGTGAATAAGCTTTCTTTGAATTTGACATGGTACAATCCATTACATCTCCTGCAGGGTACCTCCCCTGCCGAAAATAGGGGAGACTGGTCCCATGTTTAATGGGTTTTTCTCACTTTAGGTTATCTTTAGTTTTTTACATTCCGCCTTGTCCCCCAAAACAGGTCAGTGTCCTACTATTGTGTGCATTGGACAACTGGCTTCAAAGATTCAGTATTTGACAATATTATATATATATTCTATATATTACTACTATGAAATGTGTGCACCTGTGGTGCTTTGTTGTCCCCTTAATTCACTTTTCACTTAATTCTATACCCGTGATACTTAACGCTTTTCGCATAGGCCTTACCATTACTTACCCTACTGTCTTTATTGCTACCAATAACTTTTCAACTTCCTACCCCTATCCCCAATCTTGCCTTAAACCTCTTACTCTTTTCTCAAAATTCTCATCAGATCCAACAGATCTGGGAGATCCTACTGACCTGTCCTTGCTTCCTTGGTATATATCGAGCATCTGCTATGATGCATGCTATATGGTAAACTATTTTCCAATTTTCCTTTACAACTTTTTTTTACCTGGCAGAATGTGAACACTGCCACTGCCCTTGTTTTGTGGAAAGACAAATCAAAAAATGGGTCTTTTATTGAATTTTTTTTATTGAATTTTCATATTGAGTTTTTAAATGGAGTATTGTTTTAATGTGTAATTTTGTCTGAGTGGAAGGAGTAGGAGAAAGGGAGTTTACCACTTTTATTACTAATTTTTATTGACTTGTGCTTTTAATATAAACGTAGCAGCATCAGAGTAGTGTCCTTTTTTGTTTCTTTTCATTATATAAATCATAAGCTGGACTTTTGCAGCAATTCTAGTTTTTGTGCAGTGTGTGTGTATTAGCAAATACAATACTGCAGAGTATTAATTTGCATCTGTTGTCTTCCCCTCACAAGTGAACATGGCTGTTGGTGTCTCTTCCCCTCACAACCTGACGTCAGTGTCCTAGTGGACTCTCAAGATGATGATGGTCATAGTGAGGCACAGGTAGGGTTGGGGCCTGAATCTGTACCATTGGTTGGTATCCCACTTTCACCCACAATGTCCCCGCACACAATCAGTATGCCCACACATACCCAGTCCACAGCAGCCACAGATAATGGACAGTTGGAGGTTGTTGGCGTGGAACAGACTAGTGTGGTGACTATGGAAAGTGTGAGTGTAGACACTAGCCATAGCCAGAGAACAGGAAAGGGCACACACAGGCAGATGGACAGGTGTGCTTGATGGAAGACTGCTTTCCATCAAGCCCCTGTTGCAAGTGCCACAGCAGGTGTCACCAGACACATGTTACAGTCCATCTTGGAGGCACATGTGTGTATGGACAGCAACAGCAGACAGATGCTCAGAGTTATGAATGCAACGTTTCCTGCATGTGTGACAACCTCCACAGCATTTGTGATGCCATACATTATTTTGCCGATGTCATGGATGGACTTTCCATCAAGCCCCTATTGCAAGTGCCACAGCAGGTGTCACCAAATGCATGTTACAGTCCATCATGGAGGCACAGGTGTGTATGGACATCAACAGCAGACAGATGCTTAGAGTCATGAATGCAGCGCTTCCTGCCATGTGTTATGACCTCCGTAGCATTTGTGATGCCATATGTTATTTTGCTGATGTCATGGATAGACGGTGGGGTGAGACATTGTCACTGTTCGACCATGCAATGTTTGTGCTTGATCATGTGGTGGGAGTAGGGCATCGATCAGGTGGATGTAGGTCAGCAACATGTCCAGCTGACAACCCACGTGGCCATGCACATTCACAGTTCTGTAGTGACAGTACCACTAGCAGTACTGAAGGGAGGGTGCTGTGCACACCACACCAAAGCAGGCCATAGGCACATGATCCTGGACAGCCCCATTAGGGACATGGATTAAGACAGCAGTCACCATTGGGGAGTAGTACTGGATCTGTCCTTGGGCCTGGTGGTACCAGTGAGACTCCTGGCAGAACCAGTTCCTGCTTCCCTGCCTGGAGATGGTGAACCATACATCCTGCCATGTACAGTCCACAGTTGTCCAACATAGCCCTGTGTCAGGCATCCACATGGCTTGATTGTGTGCAGACAAATGCTCACACATCTCTATCACAGGCTGGTCACCACCAGACATGCATAGCTCTTCTGCATGGCCCAGTTGAGCACCACCCCTCCACACACACAGACACACACACACACACACACACACACACACACACACACACACACACACACACACACACACACACACACACACACACACAATGTCAACCATATGGCCCAGCCTAGGCCTCTGGCAATCCCAAACCACACCCTGTGCATATGATGATACTTGTGCCACAGCTCTGTTATCCATACCATTGATGCAGGGACATGCTCATATGGGTCTGATGCACAGGGTGAATATAGCACAGTGTAGTAATGTAATGCTGTGTAAAGTGCTGTCTGCCAGCAATAGTTATGGGTACACATCAAGGTGTATGTACCTTTTTTAGCCATGATGCATTATTGCTGTTAGTACTGCTGACTGACTGTAGTGTCACATACTGTATTCTGTTTGTGTTCCAGGTGTCTTTCTGTCTGCAGGCTGTGGGCCTGCTGACAGTAGCAATGACGAGTATGGTGGAGTGGAAACACGGTGACCTTTTCTTAGCCAAGGTACAGCTGTATGTTTACCAGGTGTGTTTACTTGCAACAGTGTGTGAGGGACAATTGTGGCAGACAGTGTGACCTTGCATACATACCCTTGACATAGTCAGCTTGCCTTCACACATGTCACCTGGGTGCTCTGTAGGACTGCAGGCTCACACATACAGAGGAGGTTACTTGAGTACTGGCACTAGGTCCCTCACAAGCTTAGCCATTACTCTAACTGCAACAGATTCACTGATCAGCACCTGTTGCCCCTGCCATTTCTGTCCCATCCCCTCAACCATCATGCACCTGATGACGGTATGCCTGATACTGTGTATGACAGGTTTGGGGTATGTATTCCTGACACAGGTCAGCCTGTGTTAATTTAACCTGACAATCACAAGCATGTGTATCTGCAACCTCATATGCATGTCTGGCCTCTCATGCTGGTAATGCACACAGAGTCATAGTCCTGTACATGGGGTAGCAGTTGAAAGGCTGAGCACAACCCCTACCTGCACAGTCCTATGAATGATAGTGCTAGATACATAACACAAATAGGACGGAGGTAATGTAGTGTTGCAGTGTCTGCCACTACTATTCAAGTGGGTGACAATTGCAGGGGCTGTTAGGATGTCCAGTGGTGGTTTCAGAGGCCCTTAACATGGTACAGCCATCTGACACACACACACACACACACACACACACACACACACACACACACACACACACACACACACACACACACACACACACTGCTGCATGAGGACATGCATTGAAACACAGATGCACATGGAGGTGACACTTCTCAGAGTAGATGACCTACCATCTATTTATGTACAGTACACAGTGATATGACCATTGCATGCACCACAGTGGCTTGGTGTTAGGAACTGTGTAACTGTGGTTGTGCGGTGGATGACATCTGTATGGGCTGAAATTAGGTTGGCAGTGGGGGAGTTCCCAGGGTGGAAGAGGCACACAAAATGGTATAGTCATAAAATACACAAAGTAAAGACAGCCACAGGGGCTGTGCCTACAGAAACACATTCATAGTTGCCAGTAGACATATTGGTAACCCTACGTATCCACTTGTATGTACTATAGTGCTATGTACACATGAGATGCTCCACATTGATTATATGCCTAGGACATAACACACAACCTCTTACAACAAGTAATCTTGCAAATGCCTTCATGGATGGTGGGATAGCCCAACAGAAATAGTGATTGGTCTCATCTGCTGCTCCTACAAACCTGTACAAGTGATAGAGTGACAGACTTTGTAGCAGCATGATGTGTCAGTCAGGTATGATGTCTGATGCTGGCATGTGTGTCACTATGGTAACTGTGACATATTTGGCAATGATATCACAAGAATACTCATTGTTAGGGGACCCAGACCATGTATAGGTTGCAAATGTGGATATTCCATGTACATCTGGTATGGGCTGTATAGGGTTACATGATGCATGTGAGACAGATGCCATTAATAGGCTCTTTAAAGTAATGTCACGGGTATGGGGTCAACAGGTCTTAAAATGGTATAACCTACACACACAACAGCCACAGGGAATATGCTTCACACACACACTACTGTAGTTGTCAGTATTGAGATTAGAACCCCTATCTAACTATTTGTACTATAGTATTGTGCAGTTATTGCACATGCCACAGAGCTTAGAGGGCTGACAAGTGTATGCAGGTACATCTATGGTGAATGACATCAGCAGGCCTTGTAAAGTAGGGCAACAGGAAGTGTACTGGGTTGTACATGCCTCAAAATGGTAAAACCCACACCGTCAGAGGATGTGAGTCTTACACACACACACACACACACACACACACACACACACACACACACACACACACACACACACACACACACACACAAATACACACACACACACACACACACACACACACACACACACACACACACACACACACACACACACACACACACACACACACACACACACACACACCAGAACTGAGAATAGAACCCCTGCCTATCTAGTTATTTGTACTATACTGTTACTTAGTTATTACATGCCCCACAGAGCTTATAGGCTGAGGACTGTCCAAAGGTATTTTAAGGGAAATGACATCAGCAGGACTGCTAAAGTAGAGCACTGGGAAGTGTTGTGGTTGGGAAAGTCCTCAAAATACTTCATCCTACAAACATACACACTTGCAAATATGTATACACACACACACACACACACACACACACACACACACACACACACACACACACACACACACACACACACACACACACACACACACACACATTTTCCAGAACTAAGAATAGAACCCCTGCCTATCTAGTTATTTGTACTATACTGTTACGTAGTTATTGTACATGCCATGGAGTTTATAGAGCTGAGGGCTGTTCAAAGGTACTTCTGAGGCAAATGACATCAGCAGGACTGCTAAAGTAGGGTACTAGGAAGTGTAGTGGTTGGGAATGGCCTAAAACAGTTTCCCCTACAAACACACACACTTACATTTACCAGGAGTGGGATTAGATCTCCTACCTATCTAGTTATATGTACTGTAGTGTTACACAGTCATTGCACATGCTACAGAGCTTATAGGGCTGACAAGTGTCCAAAGGTACTTCTTAGGTGAATGACATTAGCAGGACTGCTAAAGTAGGCCACTAGGTAGTGTTGTGGATGGGAACATCTTCAAAATACTTCATCCTCCAAATGTACACACTTACAAACATACACACACACACACACACACACACACACACACACACACACACACACACACACACACACACACACACACACACACACACACACACACTTGCCAGAACTGAGAATAGAATCCCTGTCTATCTAATTATTTGTACTATACTGTTACATAGTTATTGCATGTGCCACAGAGCTAATAGGGCTGGGGCTATCCAAAGGTACTTCTCAGGGGAATGACATCAGCAGGACTGCTAAAGTAGGGCACTGGGAAGTGTACTGGGTGAGAATGACCTAAAACTGTTTCACCTACAAACAAACAAACACACACACACTTACAATTGCCAGGACTGAGATTAGTACCCCATCTATCTAGTTATTTGCACTATAGTGTTACTCAGTTATCACATGTGTTACATAGCTTATAGGGCTGACAGGTTTCCAATGGTAATTCTAAGGGGAATGACATCAGCAGATGTTGTGAAGTAGGGCAATAGGAAGTGTACTGAGTGGGAATGGCCTCTTAATACTTAAACCTACACACACACACACACACACACACACACACACACACACACACACACACACACACACACACACACACACACACACACACACACACACACACACACACACACACACACACACACACACACACACACACACACACACACACACACACAAAGGCAGGTGATGTGATATTATAACCCCCACCTCAGTACTATTACACAACGGAGCTCACCTTCATGCTGGCATGTGTGACTGGTTATGATCGGTATGCCACTGTCTGCAGCAGGACACCACTCTATGCCAGTCAGGGTATCCCTGTGTATGACTCACTCTCTGTATGTCTCTGTGTGTCTCTCTCTCTATCACTATCTGTCTCTCTCTTCCCCACATCTGTGTGTGTGGGTGTGTGTGTATGCTTGACATATTGTTATATGTTGCCCATATATATATATATATATATATATATATATATATATATATATATATATATATATATATGTCCATGTATCACATGCAGCAGATGCAGATATATCATATATGGGCCACCTACAGCTAGCTGAGGGTAATCTTGTCTGATGGCTGTGTGTAGAGACAGTTAAGGTGTACATAGTTGTCTGTATGCAAAGACATATATGCAGAATACAGTTATATAGTCCAATGTAGGTTCTGACATGGGCTGTGATTCCCTAAGTGTAGGAGCATGCCCAATATGACCTTCTATAGTAAGCATGGGACTCCATTCCAGAGATAGTTGTACTCCAGTCTGGGGTTTTGTGTGCTACAGCCATACCTCTCAGAAGTAAATAGGAGGTTGGTAGAGGTACAGGGTTTGTTTTAGCAGACATTTTCTGACATATCTGAAGTCTGACACTGGAATGTATTGAGTCATTACCTAGTGACAGCCTCAGATCATCACAGTACTTTACCAGAGGAATACGAGATGTATGATGCACAGACCAATATTATGAGCCCAACTATATACATTCTTGCCCAAAAAGGCCAGTTGAGAGATGTGGCAACAGCCGGCTGACTGATGGAGCTGTGTAAACAGTCCAGCAACTTGGTGATATACTGGTTGTGGATCTCCTGCTTGTGTGGTATTCTTCTTCCTGAAAAGTCAAATCCTGGTGTGGCCATATCTCTCAACTGTACAGTTTTTGGCAGATTGTCCAGATGTTTGTCTAGAAGTTTTGTCCAGTCTACATAAACTTGTGTTTTTATGGCAAGTTAGTTGCAAATAATTGAAGACAGATGTTAAAAAATAATGACAGACATTAGTGTTTCAGACTTCATAACCTTCAGCCAATTCCTGCTAATGCAAAACCCATTATTCTACCAACTTTCTCAGTTTGTAAGAACAATATTTACAACACGTACCTATCACTGGGCCTTTGTCCTACTTTTATTTATGACTTTGTCCAGATGTTTTGCTGTTAGAGGTTGAGAGGTATGGGTGTGGGTACAGAGTGCATTCTACTGTGCAGAAATATCTACTATGTGTGTAGTATATTCTACATAGCAGTGTGTGACTTCCAGGTATGTCAGTGGCAGGGCAGTATAGAGCACTATGGTGAACCACTGACAAACAGTTGTGTATAGGTTGATATGACATTAGTAGGGTATTGGCCCTGAAGCCCTTATAAGCCACGCAGATGGGAGTGTGGCCCATGTTAAGACATATCAGCACATAGAGCCCCTGTCCAGAAGGGACACAATTGGAATCACAGGACTATATTTTGTGTTTCCCATGCACTTATACAGGGAGCACATCACTAGGGGTATTGAGGCACTTGGCTTGATGTAGATAGGGGATGTATTCCACAGATGTGGGAGTGTGTGAGATACATATCTATCACACCAACAAGCCATACTGATATCACAGACCAGGTTGATGCTGTGCCTAGGGGTTGATTGAGTGGGCCTTGACTTCCAAATGTGCAACAGTCCCATCAAGGCAGGGTCTGGTTTGCTTTGTATGCCAGACAGGGGTCACCTCAGCAGAGTCTGTATGGAACAGGGTAGAGGGACAGTGCTGTTAGCCTATCTGTGTTGGGCAGGTGTTTGGGGTTTGGGGTAAGGCCTTAATGTTTGCAAGACCCTGGTGTGTGGAGTCTGCATGGTCTGTGGTGTGTACGTTTGTGGAGTTCTCATGTATTTTTGCCTCTGAAGTGTCCTTTGGGTTTTTGTTTTGTTGCAGACCTCCACTGACATGGGGGTGTGTTGTGTATTTGCAGGTGATGTTTACTGACTCCATACACTGCACCTATGTTACTGCACAGTTTTGTTCTGGTATGCACAATCTCCATTTGTCTGGCCAGTGGTTCCCCTTCCCCTCATGTATGTCCCTTTGTCCTTCGGTAGTCCAGTCACAGGCTTTACCCACAGTGGCTGCTGTTATGTATCTGTAATTCTGATGTGAATGGGGTAAATGCCATAACATCACACACAAGTTTGTGGACTTCACACCTCTGAGTGTAAATATTTAGCAGGTTACCCATCATTGCATCACTACATTTGCTGTGGTCCTCAGATGGTTTGTGTTGATATGTTATTATGAGGCTAAATGTTGGCTTAGCTGTCAAACCATCACAGACTGACATCTGGACAGGCCCATATATGACAGTCAGACAAAGGCACACACATGGGGACAGGGTGTTAATACTGTTCTGCCACACATAGACAGTTGGGAGACCAGTTTGGTATTTTCTTGCTTTCTCTTATGGGTATGACATCTGCTTCCCCACTGTCTGCCACTGATGTTTTGGCAAGACCCTTTCTTATTTTGCAAATAGTTGGCTGGCAAATGCAATGTTAGGACAAGCAGAACAGATATACAAGGCATACTTTTGCTCCTTCTGTGACAACCTGTCATTCCAGGGGTATGGATGTTGGCCAGTGACATGTTGTCAGTGCTGACACTGTAAGCTGGCAGCCTTTTTGACTTGGCAGTACACTGACCTTCAGTTACCTGCTGTCCTACTAGGCACCATATCTCCCGACTCTTTAGAGCTAGACATCTGGACAAAGCCATATGTAATTTGGGGACAAAGGCCTACATATAGGGACCATTGTTAACTATTGGCATTACAAACTTAGAAATGTGATACAATAACAGGTTTTGCTTTAGCATGCATTTTCGTAAAGGGTATGAAGTCTGAAACTACAATGCGTCATTTTTTAACTTTAGTCTTTTGTGATGTGCCAGTGATTTGCCAGACAACCACGATTTCATGCTAAAGAGACCATGAATATGATGCAAACCTCTGGACATTCTGAGAAATGTCTGTACAGCTGTGGGGTATGCTAGGCACTGTGTAGGTTACTCTGAGCTGTGTACTGTCCATATGTGCGACCCCCTGTCCTTGACCTCCTGTCCAGCTTTCCTGCAATAACAGATATTGACATCTGGAGAGTGTGTACAACTCCTACCACTGCAGTTCTTGGAACATGGACCCTGTCAACCACAGTACTGTACCTAGACTACTAAGACACGACAGCCAGGAGTAAGTGCAGGCCACATACTGACAGCACTGACCACACATATACATAGCTCATTAAGCCCTGCATATTGCTGACACGCAACAAGTTATCATGTTGATTGGGACAGCCCTGTTAATGTGTGCTCTGTTGCTTATACCCTAAAAACATTACTGTTACTGCATTTCTATAGGAACATGTGTGTGTGTGTGTGTGTGTGTGTGTGTGTGTGTGTGTGTGTGTGTGTGTGTGTGTGTGTGTGTGTGTGTGTGTGGTGGGGGCACACCTGTCAACTGTCCACATTTGTATGGATTGTGCTAATGTTCCCTTTATATTTTGGTTGCATTTAGCATAGCATTGTGCCTGTCTTGGAGACTACAAGCATATCACTAAAGAACACAGGTTAGATTCTAATGGCAGACATTTGGGTTTCGGACATCTTACAGTTCAGAGCCTTACTGCAACTGCAAGACCTGCTGTGATATCACTGTGTAAGTCTGTATGGGCATATTTCATCATTGTCCCCATTTGTGGGTCTTTGCTAGACATTTCTTTATGGTTTTCTACAGTTGACTTGCTGGGTGAGGCTGAGGGGTGAGTATGGGACCCCACACTGCTATCCATGCATGTGACCTATGACCCCCATGGATTGTTAGCTCCCCACATATACTGCAGTGAGGTTTGCACCTAGGGGACTATTGCATTCTCTGGGGAAGCCAGTATTGGGCAGACATTTCCTGTTGTCCCACATAGCTGTCAGTTGTCTGCTGCCATCCCGGTAGACCACCCTATTCCCTTGCATGCATGCAGCAATACCATAGCTATGCTACCACAACGTATTACTTCATTCATTTATTGTTATGAAAACTGACTTACCTTGTGACTGTGGCAGTTGTAAAGATGGTGCTTGAGGGCTGGCTCTGTCAGATGCATGCAGTACACAGCATATACATGGTAAGATACAGGTAGTGTGATGTGTGTGTGGCACCCATTTTACTGTGTGTGCAAATCAAAGGAAGGTGTCAGTCCCTGGGTCCCTATAGTGTCAGTATGTGTGCTATGCACTGACTCTTTGCCATGGCCTGGGCATACTAGGCACACCTCCCTCTGCCTACAGGAGCAGGCACAGGAGGTTCATCCTCTGAGTCCTCCTGTGCCAATTTGGGCCTTGACAATGGTGGGGGGCTGTGTGGCCCTTCTCGGTGATGTTCCTGCTGCAGCTGTTTCCACTGGATCATATTGTGTAGCATGGCACATACTATGAACATGTGTGCACATGTGGCTGGAGAGTAATGCAGGGCTCCACCAGATATGTCAAGGCAGGGGAACTGTGACTTGAGCATCCCAAACACACACACTATAATGTTCCTGGTTTGTGCGTGTGTGTCATTATGGCGTTCTTCAGTGAGTGTGTGTGTGTGTGTGTATTTGTGTGTGTGTGTGTGTGTGTGTGTGTGTGTGTGTGTGTGTGTGTGTGTGTGTGTGTGTAATTCTGATGGGTGTCATCATCCACGGCTCCAGTGCATAGCCAGCATCCCCCACTAGATGGCCATATTGGATGTCCCCCCTGGCAAATGCCTGGTACAGCTGTGTGGCATGCCAGATGTTGGAGTCATGATAATTACCAGGGCTCCGAACATATACATTCATGATAATGCTCTGGGCATTGCACATGACCTGGCAGTTGATGGAGTGATAGCCCTTGCAGTTGACATAGACTCTACCCTCTTCACTGGGTGGTGCCTTGATGTGCATGTGCATGCAGTCTATGGCTCCCAGTACCTCTGAGTAGTCTACTAAATGGTGGAAGAGATGCATATTGCCGGTCCTCTCCTCATGGGTGCTGGGGAAATACACGTGCTCACCGGCATGTGTTTGCATGACATCCAGGAACTGGTGGCGTACCCTGGATGCAGATGCCTGTAAGACCCCCATGATGTCCCCAGTAGCTCTTTGGAATATACCTGCAGCTAGTATTCTTAAGGCTACACATACCTTGGTTTTAACTGGGATGGATTCCCCTCTATTGGCTCTGGGTCTGAGGTTAGGCCGGCACAGCTCACAGAGTTTCTGAAGTAAGTCCCTGTCCACCCTGTAGCACTCTAGTATCTCCAGATCATGTAGTACCTGGCAGGTTACCATGAGTCTGAACTCTCTTCTCCTCCTCCTCAGTCTGGGACAGTTATCAGCATTTTCCTCCTCACCACCCTCAACCTCTAGCACATACTGATGTATCAAAGTGACAGCAGCCCCTAACATTTTGTCAGTTAAGATTCCCCCAAGTGTGTACACCAATGGTGCAGAGTTTGTGGGAAAAAACAGACTGAAAGTTGTTTGCATAGTTCATACTGTTGTGCTGCAGATGCTGCCTGTGTGATTGGCTGACTATGATAAATTCCACCTGCCAGCTATATTATTTGTACTTGAGTGCCTTTATTCTGCTATTTCCCATTTTTTTCTTCCCATTTCTGCCCCTTCTAAGCCCCACAGTGTGCCGCGTAAACCCACTGCTCACATGTAAACACTTCTGCTAGTTCCTGGTTTTCCATTGTGTTTAAGCTCCATGGCACACCATACAACCCCACGCAGCTATAGTAAACAGTATTAAGCAGAAAGGATCCTCCCAGGGATGTGGCCATCCTCAGCATTTCTTGAACTAGCTCAGACACACCCCCTTGCTTAGCTGAACACAAGTAGAGGCAGCAGAACTCCAATGTGCTTACACCAAGCATGACACACCCTTTTCATGTCAGCTACTTCTCCTGCTTACATTACAGCATTATAGCTCCTACATGGTTAGGTGCAGGCAGAGACAGTCTCCCATTTTGCTAGTCAATAAATTCAGCTCATTTGCATACCCCACTGCCTTAGTCTTTTGTTATACCACTACACCGGATCCTATCTCTTTAGCTACCAGTGTTACTTGTTATTGTTTTGGTTCAGCATGCTACCTACTATAATGACAAAATTCATATTTCCCATAAAATTGTAGTTTTACAATTTTTTTTCTTATTTTCTGCACAATCTCGTTTGTGCGCTGCTGCACTATGCTTAAAATGGTTGAAATTGGCCAAAAAAATCTTTGATTTTCATAATTTTGCAACTGTTTTACATGCCAATGGCCATATTTTTGGCCATTGGCATGCCTAATAGTCATAATACATGCTTTACTTTGAGCTGTCATGCCCCCATTTTGATTTTTGCAGAAATGTACTCGGTTAGTAACTGAATACATTTCTGCAACAGACAGTGCTCTGACACTGATGCCTGCCTGCTTACTGAATAGGTAATTCACCTCATTCGCATGTTTTTCAACAGCAAATGAGGTAATTAGCATTATTCAGTGGTGTCTGTGGATCGTGCATGCCCCCAGCCTTGTTTACTGCATTGCTTGGTGGCCATATTCCATGCAGAAGCTGCTACATTGTTCTGACACTAATTTGAAAAAAAGAAAAAAAGTTTTGAGTTATATCTTTTAATATTATTGATTGTGTGTATTCCCTTGCTAATACACAATCTTTTTCATGGGTTAAATGCATATCTATAAGCATTCATTTTCAGTGTTAATGCCAACTCACCAATGAAATGGTTCATATTCTCATTCTGAAATAGTATGACTTGCAGTCTACACTAGTATATGACATTGTGATTTGTCACCCCATTTGACATTCGCGTCATATAAGCTTGCCTTTGTCAGATGTAAGAGCTTGCCTTTAGAACAAGTGAGTGGTCACTACTTCTTGGTGTACATAAGGACAAGTACACAGGTAGGTACTTGGCACATGGTGCAAGCAATCATTGAGGAACCTAACTCAATTTTCCCAACTGCCCCAGAGCACTGTTTGGTTAAGTGACTTGCTCAGAGTCACAAAATAGGTAAACAGAGGCTGAGGAAATTAAATCCTGCATTGCAGGTAACAGCTTAACAGCTGATAACCATAATTGCCAATGCCATCTACTGGGCTATAGTTCATAGCTTTAATCCTCTGACCTGGTCATCTAAAATTAATTATATTTTTTATTATAATTAGCTTCAAAAGATCTGTCTGATTCTGTCTATAAAGTCTTCATTGCCCACCCTGTGCTTGATGGAAATATGAATAAAAAGGCAGGATTTGCTTTTATTATAATTTGATGAAAAAATAAACAAGCCACTACAAATGTCACACTGACAGTTAACATGGTAAGCATTATTTCATGTGATGAAAATTGTTTCTTTTCAAAATAATTTGGTCTAATTTTCTGAAAACTTCCTTATGCCGAATAAAGTGTATCATATCTCTATATATCTCTTGATATGGGCCTTACTCAAATGGTTGAAGCCCAGCTGAATAAACTATGCATAGTTGAGCACAGGTGGCCAAGGTCAGTCAACTGAAAACAAAGTCTTAGACCTTCTAGACCCATGGTAACGTACATCCTGGAGGTGATTGCAAGCATAGTGTGGGTTGGATATGATGAGTTGATTGATGCTCTTTTCTGCCTGCCCCCACTGTAAAAACTAAGTCTCTGAAATTCTAAGCTACCTGGGGTTATCAACCTGTAACTCAGAGTCATAGGATTAAGTGAACTGTGACTTGCTACAGGTTCTAAAGTCAGACAGCTCCACTACTGGCTTTATTTGACTGATTCTCTCTCTCTAGCTAGTCTTCTATTACCAGAACAGAGTTGTGCCCACCCACAGCCCTCTATTCATGACTCTTGGAAGTGTGGGAAGCCCTGAACAGTGAGAAATGAGCTTTTCAACAATAAGCTACACTGAGCTCTGCTCAATGTGCCACCACTATTGGATTCACTCTATATTGAATTGTCTGCGCAAGAGCTTTTTCCCTATAAGAGACCTGAAACATCTGTACAAACTTGGAAATTCAAGTCTGAGGCTCAGATAATCTGTGTCAAGAACAAATTAACACATCTTTAACTGCATACACCTGACTGAATAACTAGGCTTTTCTCCATGCCTTAGAAGTTCACCCAAACAATATCCTAAATAAACCAAACTCTTAGCAGTTATAGTCACCCCTGCCCCCTAGTCATTACTGTCAAAACCAAGGACCAGCACTTTCATACGACTTCTTTAGTCAGCCTGATTGAGTTGGGTATCTTGAGACAATGTAAGAATTGTCTCATGCTGTTTGATGAGCATCTCCTAAACAAACGACATAACACAATATGTAGGAGATATACATATATATAAAATCACACACACACACACACACACACACACACACACACACACACACACACACACACACACACACACACACACACATACACACACACACACTAAACTCAGACACCAAAATCATCAGTAGTACATCACACACAGCACCTTTCCAAGGCCATCACAATGCACATAATCCATCATATACTGAGGTTCTGAAGATTAACTTGCCTAAACTTCAGAGACCTCCAAAACACAACATGGGCACAAAGCACGCTCAGTAAGTTAAGCCTACCTCTTTACATTGCACAAGGAGTCCCAAAGTCACAGATGCTGAACCCATAAGGCAGGTATCAACCCAGCAAACATTCTTGTTATAGCTGACTACATAGTAAGACATACAGATGTACCTCTTACTAGGCTGAGCAAAGAAAGAGTGATGGTTAGTTTCTTGTTTGGTGCCATGATTCAATTGATCACATACACACTCAAGTCCTTGAATGACAAGTACTGATTGCAAGTACATGTAGGTGTCAGTGACTTGAGATGTACCTCCCAGACTATATGAAGAGAAATATGATGGAGCTCTCAAACTGGCAGGTATGAGTTTGGCATTGAGCAGCATTCTACCTTCTCCAAGGATGATGCCACAGTATAAGCAAAAATAATTGATTTCAGTAATCATTTGAAGGGGTCCTATATTTGTCAGCCTGGGAGGATATGATCAACACTGATACATCAGGGATGGCCTTCATCTGTCCCACCTGGGGTTTCAATTATTGGCAAAGAGATTATCCACCTCCAATCCCTGCAAGCCTTCCTCACCCTGAAGGACGTAGATGTATGTGTAGTAACTTGAAACATGGTTTAAAAACACCAGAGAGCACTCCAATTGTGCAGGGCTATAATGTCTTTCACATGTTTAGAACAGTTACTGCACAGGAAGGAAAAAAGTTGGAGGTGTATCAGTCTTCATCCAGAAGAGACTTACATCAAGGCTGGTAAAGCATCATGATGCTCTAGAGCTTCAATATGTCCATATAAGCATCAAAAAGGCCCCGTACCATATGTTAGCTAGCTATGCAACTCCCTCTGTGATCCAGGAAAGACAAAATGCCTATCACACAGTATTAAAACCAGTACCATTTTCCGAGGTGATCTAAACTATCCAAATTTAGAATGGGAAACTTACACCACCACTAGTGCACAAGCACAGGGATTCCTGAACTTTGACACCACAAATTACCTTGAACAGTTTGTTAGAGTACCCACAAGGAGGAACAGCATCTTGGATCTTGTCCTTACTAGTATGGGGCATCTTACATTATCCCTTGCATATCTTTATCACTTGTTAGGTCTGACTATAAAGCTGTCTCTTTCAAAATACAGTTGAAACCAGAGACCCCGTCCACCCAAGATACCTTCAGAAATGTTTCTAGGTCAGACTACCTACTTCTAACTGATACATTGTTATGCTTCAAATCCCCACAAGACCGATTAACTCTACTGAATATACAGAAACGTACACCACCACCATCACACTATACTAGGCAGTAAAAGTTTCATAGTTACAGGTGTATCTTGTAGGAACAAGTGCAGAGTAAACCTCAGAAACAACCCCCCTTGGTGGAAAAACAATATTGACAAGCTCTGCAATAAAAGGAAGAGGATTATGACAAAAAAATAAGAAGAATAATGACCAGAATGATAAAGCCTTCTTCACTGAAAAAAAAAAGTCAGGAGATTAACAAAATCTAACAAAACCAGGCTTAGGGCTAAAATAACTACTCAAGCCAAAGACAATTACAAGGCTGTTTTAGTTACGTTTGTAATCTCAGAAGTACAATGCAGCAAAGCACCGAGTTAGAGGAGAACAATGTTGCCTATGCTGAGGCTGTAGATATAGCTAACCTACTGGCTGAGAAATTCAGCTCAAATTTACCCGTCTCTCCTCTGTGTCTATCCCAAAAGTATTACCTGAAACTGGCTTACCTCCAGCTATTAGACAAGACCATGTCCTGAAAATGCTATCAACATCTAAAAATACTGCATGGATGGGCCTGACAATATCCCTGGATGTATCTCAAAAAGTATGAAGAATTGTTTAGCCCCAGAAAACTGTTCAACTACAGCCTCCATACAGGTTTTGTAACAAGTGAATAGAGAACAGCTACAGTTATATGCCTGCATAAGGGAGGACTTTCCACAGAGCCAAGCAATTACAGAGCCATAAGTCTGACCAGCCTCATATGCAAAGTCATGGAAAGACTTATGGAACTAATCAATAAGGTCATAGGGAACCTTCAAATATTGGACTTTTCTCAGTTTGGATTTGTCAAAGGCAGATCATGCTTACTTAACCTGCTGGACTTCTTTGAAAAGGTCTCCAATACACGGGATAAAGGTAGAACAGTACACACTGCATACCTCAACATGGCTGAGGCTTATGACACAGTTCCTCACTGGGCATAGTAGAAAAGCTAAATAAAGTGGGAATAACCCCTACATCACAAGCTGGATTGCTAACTGGCTCACAGATAAGCTGCAGGAGATCAAAACAGGAGAATCAACCTCCTCAAAGAGACCAGTCTCCAGTGGAGTTCCTCATGGTTCTGTTCTGGGACCTTTCTTTTTGGCATCTACTTCTCTGAAGCAAAAAATTGACATCTAAGGGCTCTGATGGATATAGTTTGCAGATAACTGCAAACCAGGAGCAGTTATTGAATCCCCAAATGACATAGCCATCCTGCCAGAAGGTTGTCCAAAACAAATAACTGGTGCCAGAATCATAAATTAAAACACAATGCCAAAAAATGCATTATCATATCTTTTGGGATATTGGCTACCCCAAACTACCACATTGACAATATGTTTCTGAGAGCTGACCCAGTTGTTTGGGATTTAGGAACTGTTCTGAACTGTAACCTTACTTTTAACCAACATGTATCCACTGTTGTAAGAAATCCTGTATTACACAGCTTATAAACAAAGAAATTGTGACTAGATTTAGAGATGTCACTGCCCCTTTTACTCAGCCTTCATTAGGTCAATCATTGAGTATAAT